>NC_143032.1:66570000-66707500 GCF_057628025.1 Oncorhynchus mykiss | reverse complement strand
GACTTTCCGCCCCCATCCTTTGATATCTCGTTGGTTTTGGGATGAGAATATCTCTGCCTCTCCAGGGAATCCTGGGTTCGAAAGACAGATACACTTTGAGCACCTTGGATTTCTGGGACAAACTTCAAAAGGTGAGCTAAGTGCTAACCACTCAACCACTCACACTGCTCACCACTCAACCACTCACACTGCTCACCACTCAACCACTCACACTGCTCACCACTCAACCATTCACACTGCTCACCACTCAACCACTCACACTCCTCACCACTCAACCACTCACACTCCTCACCACTCAACCACTCACACTCCTCACCACTCAACCACTCACACTCCTCACCACTCAACCACTCACACTGCTCACCACTCAACCATTCACACTGCTCACCACTCAACCACTCACACTCCTCACCACTCAACCACTCACCACTCAACCACTCACACTGCTCACCACTCAACCACTCACACTCCTCACCACTCAACCACTCACACTCCTCACCACTCAACCACTCACACTCCTCACCACTCACACTGCTCACCACTCAACCACTCACACTCCTCACCACTCAACCACTCACACTCCTCACCACTCAACCACTCACACTCCTCACCACTCAACCACTCACACTGCTCACCACTCAACCACTCACACTCCTCACCACTCAACCACTCACACTGCTCACCACTCAACCTGCTCACCACTCAACCACTCACACTGCTCACCACTCAACCACTCACACTGCTCACCACTCAACCACTCACACTGCTCACCACTCAACCCTCTCCAGTCCCAGCCCAGGTTACATTAGTTATCACACTGCTCACCACTCAACCCTCTCCAGTCACAGCCCAGGTTACATTAGTTATCACACTGCTCACCACTCAACCCTCTCCAGTCACAGCCCAGGTTACATTAGTTATCACACTGCTCACCACTCAACCACTCACACTCCTCACCACTCAACCCTCTCCAGTCACAGCCCAGGTTACATTAGTTATCACACTGCTCACCACTCAACCCTCTCCAGTCACAGCCCAGGTTACATTAGTTATCACACTGCTCACCACTCAACTGTCTCCAGTCACAGCCCAGGTTACATTAGTTATCACACTGCTCACCACTCAACCGCAGACAAAGATAAGCGATTCAGATGTTATACAGATCCCTTGTTGTAATGAATACTCATGGATAAAAAGGTGTAGATTCACACGCAGAGCGAGGCAGGTGTTAATTTCGCCTTCGCGGAAAGCAGGAATCGTGGTCACAGGCAGGCAATGGTCATACACAGGTAGGCAAACAGGCAGGTGAATCAAAACTAGGACTGAAGGCTATAACTGGTTCTCACAAACAAGCTAGGAAAAGGCTTAGTAGAGTCAAAACTAACAATACCTCACAAAGGCACAAACAGAAAGAACTGAACTAAATAAGGAGCTGATGAGACCAGGAATGTAACTAACACAGGTGAAATCAATGAACAAAAATTAAAGACAAGGCTTCGTTGAAGAACACAACGAAACAGAACACAAGGTTGACTAAGAAAATAAATACAGAACCTTACACTTAGAATCAATACTTCTCACAGTCTATCCTGTTAGCACTAAACCCACTGCCGACGTCTTTGGCACATTATGTGAATTTAACATTTTAATATGTCTGCAATTCTTTTACGTAATGTCCCTGTCAGTCCTTGACTTTCAAGTCTTTTTAATACAATGACGTAACACACCTTTTGCCACACAAGAATCTGTCCATTTATGACACACCACTACCATGACTTCTCTGTCACCCCGAACATCTCCATCCTGGCACTGCAGCTAGCTGAAGAAATCTCATGTATATTAGTGCCTGATACTGTACTGACTACTGCCTTTCAATCCATTTCAGTCCTACATTATGCAGAGCCTTGCATATTCTATCACAACTTGTCCCATCACCCCACACCATTTGGAGGAGGCCCCAGTGTAATTCTCTGATTAATAATGAATGGGATGTGGCCCAGGCTGACTGAAATGGTGTGCATCCCAAATGGCACCCTATTCCTTATATAGTGCACTACTTTCGACCAGGGCCCATGTGGCTCTAGTCAATAGTATTGCACTATAAATGGAATAGGGTGCAATTTGGGATGCATCCCCTGTCTGAGGATGGCTTATTATCTAGCCGCTTCTCTGCAATGCAGTGTTATCTGGGAGGGGAGCTGCCAGGTAAGAGTGGCCAAGCTTGATCCTCCTCCCTCCTCCTCTTCCCCATCTCCCTGGTATCAGAGTGATGGATGAGTGGAGAGAGGTAGTGGGGTGTGTGTGTGTGTGTGTGTCACCAGGTAGGCAGTGATGCAGAGCCCTCTGTTCAGAGAAGAGTGGCTCAATTAGAGGAGGAATAGAGAAGGAAACCCCACTTCTCTGCACCACCAGGCCTCCTAAACATCATATAAAATAGAATCTATGTCAATAAAATGGCAACTATGTAAACACACACATCTAAATGTTTATTTAAATACAACAGTGAACATGTTTCTACATTGGGCTGAGTAAACATACCAGTGTGAATAGCATGCTGACAAGCAAATTGGACCACATCTAATATTATCCTGTACTGTACCAAGTGGAATAGGAAGCCTCATCACGGATTTTGTGGACCCTGAATGAGCTCACTTCATATTTATATTTCAGTCATTTAGCAGACAATCTCATCCAAAGAGCAATTAGGGTTAAGTGTCTTGCTCAATGGCACATTTACATATTTTTCACCTAGTCAGCTCGGGGATTCGAACCAGCGACTTTTCGGTTTGTGGCCCAACGCTTTTAACCGCTAGACTACCTGCCGCCCATGTTCCTCTGTGTCAATGAGTCAGGTTTGGGTCAGGTTCGGAAAAAAATGACATTCTGATTCCCCCAATTTGAGGATGCCGAGCATTCATCCAAGAGCTGCCCTCTATTAGAGAGAGAGAAGAGACTGGGAGGTAAAAAGTCCTTGCAGCCAGGCAGGCCCATCAGAACTTAGTCTATGAGGTGGACGGAGACTGAGAGACTAATTGAAAAAGCCCCGCCGGAGAAAATATTTCCTACCAAAACAAAGAGGCAGAGCTCTCAAAACTCTGAAGGTTTGTGGCAAGGAAGAGGAAGTTGACATGACAGGGATCTTTGGCCCAGAGTGTTAGAGGACAGCAGAGGCTACATCAGAAGTAGAGATGTATCCTTCCTTCCTTCCTTCCTTGTCTCATTGAGGCAAGTTTACCACCCTGTTGTTTCCACCAATCCAGTAGCAGAAAGAGATAAATCAATGTTTCCACTCCAAGCCACTCTGTCTGAGATTGCTGCTTGATTACACCACAGCACAACTCGCCTCTCTCACACAATACTCCTCAGAGGTTCATGCACACAGAATTAATCAGGGGAGAATTATGATAACACTTGAGGCTCTATTTCTAAGGTGAAAGAGTTCTAGATGTTAACGGAGGCTCTAGTTCTAGGATGAATGAGTTCTACAAGAACCCTGGATGCTCTAGTTCTAGGATGAATGAGTTCTACAAGAACCACTGGAGGCTCTAGTTCTAGGGTGAATGAGTTCTACAAGAACACTGGAGGCTCTAGTTCTAAAGGTAGTGCCACTGTAAAGAATGCCATAAGGGAAAATCACTTGCCCCACTTTTGGTTATATTACTCTAAAAAAGTGATTTTATGATATCATCCTTTTCGGGATAATATCGGTAACCCAGAACCAAATATTGCCTCCAGCCAGCTTCTGGATTTGGTTCTCCTTTGAGGACGAGCACATTTTGTACAGAAATAGGAAAAAAGGTTGAAACGTATCCCTGAAACGGACCGCAACAGTCACAGTATAAAACCAGGAAAGAGGTCAGTGTCTTCAGAACAGCATTCATCATTACACACACTTCAAAGACAGCATAGGGAGTCTGATCACACACTGATTAGACAGCAATGGTGGAAGACTGACTGACTGCAATGTGTGTGTGTGTGTGTGTGTGTAGGCCCCCCAGGGGTGTGTGCTTAGTCCCCTCCTGTATTCCCTGTTCCAACCACAACAATGTATGACTCCAACACCATCATCATAGATTGCTGATGACATGACGGTGGTAGGACTGATCACCGACGGCTATGAGGCAGCCTATAGGGAGGAGGTCAGAGACACGTCAGTCTGGTGCCAGGACAACAACCTCTCCCTCAATGTCAGCTAGACAAAGGAGCTGATAGTGGACTACAGGAAACGGAGGGGCGAACATGCCCTCCACATCGATACGGCAGTAGTGGAGCAGGTCAAGAGTTTCAAGTGCCTCAGTGTCCACATCATTAAGAAATTAACATAGTCCACACACACCTACACAGTTGAGAAAGAGGGCACAACACCGCCTCTTCCCCCTCAGGAGGATGAAAAGATGGGGCATGGGCCCTCAGATCCTCAAAAGGTTCAACAGCTGCACCAATGAGCATCTTGACTGGCTGCATCACCACTTGGTACGGCAACTGCAAGGCACCGCAAGGCTCTACAGAGGGTAGTGAGTACGGCCCAGTACATCACTGGGGCAAAGCTCCCGACCATCCAGGACCTATACACTAAGCGGTGTCAGGAGAAGGCTCAAAAAATTGTCAAACTCCAGCCACCCAATTCATAAACTGTTCTCTCTGCTACTGCGCGGCAAGCGGTACCAGTGCACCAAGTCTGCAACCGACAGGACCCTGAACAACTTCTACCCCCAAGCCATAAGACTGCTAAACAAGACCAATCATGTGACAAATACAATTTGAGTGTGTCTGTCCGTCCGTCCGTCCGTCCGTCTGCGTGTGTGCTTGTCCGACCACAGCAGGCCGGTTGTGAATTCATCCCAGCTCCTCGTTATCTTCTAGAACAGATGGATGATGAGTCTCCCTGATGGAGAAACTTAGCAAGGGGGAGTTTTAACACGCTGACAGTTTGAATAAAAGATTCCCACTGGGATTTGTGCATGACAGGGAAACCTAAACCTTGTACTCTTCAATTATGTGACACCTAGTACTGCAGCCCAGGAAGGCTTGTGCAGGGCTCTGCTCTGCTCTCATCCGAATCCATCCAGAAAGACAACGGAGGGAGGGAAACAGGACTTTATCTCAGGTGAGAATGAGAAAGAGAGATGTGTCAACGGCAGCCAGGAGATCAAACGCTGCTGGGAGGACATTATCGTTTACAGGTCTGTGTCCCAAACGCTACCCTATCCCTTATATAGTGCACTACTTTTGTCCAGCCCTGGTCAAAAATAGTACATTATATAAAGAATAGGCAATAGGGTGCCATTTGGGATGCATCCTAGGTCTATTCCTGGTGGTGCAGAGATGCCAAGAGGACTGGTACTGGCACGCTGTCATAACATTACATTAAAGGTGATGAGGGGGGTTCAGTCTAGGGTTGGTTTTCAGAGATGGGTTTTACAGTTCATTACACGACACTAAACATGCTTTGCGCCAATTACAGTCTAATTAAGAAGGACATATTGTTAGCATTGGCGAGCAGATATGAGCTCTGTCTGAGGGAGGAAAACAACAGATTAATTGTTGAGAATCTTAAGTCTAATCAGAGTTAATCACTGAAACAAACAAGTGAGGTCAAGGGAACTGGAGCCTGAAAGTGAAGCTAAAAGCTATAGGGCATTTTACTGCATGTGCAGAGAGTGTGTGCGTGGTGAAGGTCGTTATGGCGACCACGACATAGACAATGGCATATCCTGTCATTGTTTAATTAGCCTCGGGGGAAGGGGGGGGGAGTCATCTCAAACAGAGATAAGGGTGTGACACCCGTGTGTCTCCACCTTTCTCCTTCTCATCTTAAAAATAAAATATTTTCTAGCCTACTGAGAAAGCAATTACTAATCACCATTGAACCCTTTAACATGAGTTGAGCGATTGAATTTCACCCCAGGGCCAG
Organism: Oncorhynchus mykiss; assembly: GCF_057628025.1. Lineage (NCBI taxonomy): Eukaryota > Metazoa > Chordata > Actinopteri > Salmoniformes > Salmonidae > Oncorhynchus > Oncorhynchus mykiss. Next base: position 66,701,586 of record NC_143032.1, on the reverse strand, counting down.
GGCATACAGCAGCAAACTAAAAGGAACTCAGCCCAATGTAACTGGCTACCACTTTCACGCTAAGAAAGGATCTATTTATAGAATGCTGGGTAAGTCACCATTTCCTGATCTGGGCACGGAAAGGAGAGGAGAGGAAAGGTAGCTCCACTGGCATCAACAGCCATTTTCTGCAAACCACTGGTTACCGGAGCACAAAGCAAGATGACGGCTCGTAGGAAACCATGGTGCTTTTCACAGCCCTGACTGTATGTATTTTTAACCACACACTGTGGGCCTATGTGATTCGTTCTTCTAGTCACATGTAATTGCACTGGCAGGTTTCCTTTCAATCCCTCTATAGAAAAAAATAAAGTCCTCATCATGAGATTTCCAGACGTAAATCCAGGTAGTCTCACGTTCAATTATTTGAGTTCGGAGTTTCCATTCTGTCAGAGTAATTCAGGAGCACGGAGAAATAATGGAATTCCTCATTCAAATAGAAGTTCAAAAAGAAATGGAGGCTTTAATAGAATCCATTTGACATTGTTCTCAGATAGCTGGAGCCAGTGCACTACAGTATATAGGAAATAGTGTGTAATTTGGGACGAAGCTAAAATGACCCCATTGCTGCACAGTAGGTTCTAAAAAGCATGACCTGGTAAAATACAGCCTGAAAATACATGCTGTCTGACTTTATATCAGAGCTCATTAAAACTGACACATCGCTTGTATTTCTTTTATTCAAGGCATATATAGGTCCTCCATTCAGTGGCTAACCAACCATAAAAAAATAAGTATGTACAGTGTATTCAGACCACTTGACTTTTTCCACATTTTGTTACGTTACAGCCTTATTCTAAAATCAATGAAATTATATATTTTTTTCCCACATCCATCTACACACAATACCCCATAGAATTTGTTGCAAATTTATTAAAAATCAAAAACAGAAATACCTTATTTACGTAAGTATTCAGACCCTTTGCTATGAGACTCAAAAATTGAGCTCTAGTGTATCCTGTTTCCAGTGATCATCCTTGAGATGTTTCTAGAACTTGATTGGAGTCCATCTGTAATGAATTCAATTGATTGGACATTATTTGGAAAGGCACCTGTCTATATAAAGGTCTCACAGTTGCCAGTCCATGTCAGAGCTAAAACCAAGCCATGAGGTCGAAGGAATTGTCCGTAGAGCTTCGAGACAGGATTGTGTCAAGGTACAAATCTGGGTAAAGGTACACAAAAATGTCTGCAGCATTGAAGGTCCCCAAGAACACAGTAGCCTCCATCATTCTTAAATGGAAGAAGTTTGGAACCACCAAGACTCGTCCTGGAGCTGGCTGCCCGGCCAAACTGAGCAATAGGGGGAGAAGGACCTTGGTCAGGGAGGTAACCAATAGCCCGATGGTCACTGACAGAGCTCTAGAGTTCCTCTGTGGAGATGGGAGAACCTTCCAGAAGGACAACCATCTATGCAACACTCCACCAATCGGAGCTTTATGGTAAAGTTGCCAGACAGAAGCCACTCCTCAGTAAAAGGCACATGACAGCCTGCTTGGAGTTGATTGAAAAGGCCCCTAAATGACTCTCGCACCATGAGAAACAAGATTCTCTGGTCTGATGAAACCAAGATTGAACTCTTTCGCCTAAATGTTAAGCGTCACATCTGGAGGAAACCTGGCACCCTCCAACAAGACAATGACCCTAAGCACACAGCCAAGACAATGCAGGAGTGGCTTTGGGACAAGTCTCTGAATGTCCTTGAGTGGCCCAGCCTGAGCCAAGACTTGAACCCAATCGAACATCTATGGAGAGACCTGAAAATAGCTGTGCAGCGACGCTCCCCGTCCAACCTGACAGAGCTTGAGACAATCTGCAGAGAAGAATGGGAGAAACTCCCCAAATACAGGTGTGCCAAGCTCGTAGCGTCATAACCAAGCAGACTTGAGGCTGTAATCGTTGCCAAAGTGATTATTATATATTTCTAAAAACCTGTTTTTGCCTTTTCATTATGAGGTATTGTATGTAGATTGATGAGGGGGAAAAAACAATTGAATCTATTTTAGAATAAGGCTGTAACAAAATGTGGAAAAGGTCAAGGGGTCAGAATACTTTCCGTATGCACTGTATGTATGCAGCGCATTTGGAAAGTATTCAAACCCCTTTACTTTTTCCCGAAGCCACTCCTGTGTTGTCTTGGCTGTGTGCTTAGGGTCTTTGTCCTGTTGGAAGGTGAACCTTCACCCCAGTCGGAGGTCCTGAGCACTCTGTAGCAGGTTTTCATCAAGCATCTGTACTTTGCTCCGTTCATCTTTCCCTCGATCCTGACTAGTCTCCCAGTCCCCGCCACTGAAAAACATCCTCACAGCATGATTCTGCCACCATCATGCTTCACCGTAGGGATGGTGCCAGGTTTCCTCCAGACAATTCAAGGTTGGGTAGGTTACTTTTTAAATGTAATCCGTTACAGATACTAGTTACCTGTCTAAAATTGTCATCAGTAATGTAACTTTTGGATTACCTAAACTCAGCAACAAAATTTGATTACTTTCAGTTAATATTGGATAACTTCACCCGTAAAACATGTCCCAGTTCTTTTTTTTGAAACATTGAGAAATAGTTAAGTCGATTTTTGGGTCAAATTAACCAGTTATCTACCTCTGTTAAGCAGCTAGCTATCTATAGCTGCATGTAGCTGGTAGCTTGCCAGCTAGTTAGCTCCCAACTCTCAAGTGTATTTAAACTAACATCTGACCATCTCGGATATATGAAGTTATTTCAGAATGAAAAGTTAACTGGTTACATGAAACAGAATGAACAATACCACACAAAGACATGGGGGGAACAGAGGGTTAAATACACAACACATAATGAGGGAAATGAGAACCAGGTGTGTGGGAAAACAAGACAAGAGGAAAATGAAAAATGGATCGGCGATGGCTAGAAGACAGGCGACGTCGACCGCCGAGCACCGCCCGAACAAAGAGAGGCATCGACTTCGGTAGAAGTCGTGACAGTTAGATAATGTTTTCACTTAATGCATGTTTGTTGCATTCTCCCTGGTGCACTCGTTCGATTCGTGAACTGGCTGCTCATTCTAAATATCATAATCTAATCTGTCCGAAGTAGTGGCCGCCTGTGTTCATCTGGTTTTTGACATGCAAAAGTGAAATAGGTGTACATATGCTTTAATTCAAATGCACAGATTACTTAATACAATATATATATATATATATATATATACAAAAGCATATGGACAATCCCTTCAAATTAGTGGATTCGGTTATTTCAGCCACATCCGTTGCTGACAGGTGTATAAAATTGAGCACACAGCCATGCAATCTCCATAAACAAACATTAGCACTAGAACGGCCTTACTGAATGGCTTAGTGACTTTCAACGTGGCACCGTCATAGGATGATGACACCTTTCCAACAAGTCAGTTCGTCAAATTTCTGCCCTGCTAGAGCTGCCCTAGTCAACCGTTTATGCTGTTATTGTGCATGTGCAATGCCAAGCGACAGCTGGAGTGGTGTAAAGCTCGCCGCCATTGAACTCTGGAGCAGTGGAAACACATTCTCTGGAGTGACAAATCACGCTTCACCATCTGGCAGTCCGACAAACGTATTTGGGTTTGGCGGATGCCAGGAGAACGCTACCTGCCCAAATGCACAGTGCCAACTGTAAAGTTTGGTGGAGGAGGAACAATGGTCTGGGTCTGTTTTTAAAGGTTCGGGCTAGGCCACACGCTACAGCATACAATGACATTCTAGACAATGCTATGCTTCCAACTTTGTGGAAACAGTTTGGGGAAGGCCCTTTCCTGTTTCAGCATGACAATGTGTCCGTGCACAAAGCGAGGTCCATACAGAAATTGAGATCGGTGTGGAAGAACTTGACTGGCCTGCACAGAACCCTGACCTCAATCCCTTCGAACACCATTGGGATGAATTGTAACGCCGACTGTGAGCCAGGCCTAATTGCCCAACATTAGTGCCCGACCTCACTAATGCTCGTGGCTAAATGTAAGCAAGTCCCCGCAACAATGTTCCAACATCTAGTGTTACAGGTGCAAACGGAGGACCAACTCCATATTAATGCCCATGATTTTGGAACAAGGTGTTCGAGAAGCAAGTGTCCACATTCTTTTGGTGAAGTAGTGTTTATTTTCCCAAGAAACTACCAGTAGTTTGAACACTTGGAATAATATTTCTATCATGCTGCTTTGTTGATAACTCCAACCACCACCTCATCCTATACAGTTTTAGTCAGTGTTATTCTTTCTCCTGGGCCTGTATTCACCAAGCGTCTGAGTATGTGTAGTGATCTAGGATCAGCTTCTGTCTTATTTATTATGATCTAAAAGGCTAAACTGATCCTAGATCATCACTCCTACTCCAAGACGCTGGGCCCTTGGAGTTTCCATCACGTGCCTTAATTTGACAGAAACCGATTGAGGTGGGCATTCAGAGTGAAAACCAGGAGGAAGGCAGAAGGACGGAGGGATGAGGGAGAAGATGTAGAGGAGGTAACAGGATTCTCATGAATGTTTCATGGATATTATTTTTCTTCCAGACGCTGTGCTTCTTCTCTGGATAGGGAGAGGCGAAGCAGACAGACAGTTCTGCTAACTGACTGATGAGTCAGTCTGATTCTGTCATGTCTCTCCTTTACTGAACAGACTCAGGGCTTTATGCTTTCAGAATCACTAATCCCAAAACTATTGGGAGCAAAACAAAACACCTATTTGGAGGCCATGCATGAATGTCTGATTCCTATGAAAAATTGCCTGCAACTGAAAATCAATTCAAGCATTCTGTCTTGTGGTATGGGAAGGTTGTTGTTCTGTACATTACCCCAGGAACTCCCTGTTACAGATTTGATTGAGTAGAACCCACAGTCCGGGCCAGCTTGAGGCTGCCAATGCATCTCAGTAATGGCCAAAGTTTTATAGGTACAAGTTACAGCCACTGTCAGGGCTTTGGGACTTAGCCTGGACAGCGCAACAATCAAAACCTTGTTTCCCAATAGAATCATTCACTGTTTCATGCCAACTACAATATACACTGAGTGTATAAAACACTAGGAGCACCTTCCTAATATTAAGTTGCACCCCCTTTTGACCTCAGAAGAGTCTCAATTCATCAGGGCATGGACTCTACAAGGTGTTGAAAGCGTTCCACAGGGATGCTGGCCTATGTTGACTCCAATGCTTCCCACAGTTGTGTCAAGTTAGCTGGATGTCCTTTTGGTGGTGGACCATTCTTGATACACATGGGAAACTTGTGTGGAAAACCCAGCAGCGTTGCAGTTCCTGACACCAACCAGTGCGCCTGGCTCCTACTACCATACCCTGTTCAAAGGCAGTTCAATCTTTGGTCTTGCCCTCTGAATGGCACACATACACAATCCATGTCTCAACTGTCTCAAAGCTTAAAACCTTTCTCCCCTTCATCTACACTGATTAAAGTGGATTTAACAAGTGACATCAATAAGGGATCATAGCTTTCACCTGGATTTATCTGGTCAGGCTGTCATGGAAAGAGCAGGTTGTTCTAATGTTTCGTACACTCAGTGTATGATTTCATTCAAATAGTCTATAATGCTATTTGGTATTCCAAAAGCTATTCTGGAGATACAACGACACCATAGACCTACATTGAAGAATAAATACTGTAACACCACAGTAATGAAGCTGCAAACACCCCCAGGGCCTTTGTACCAGAACGTTGGCGGTAGTCCCATGCTGTTGTCCTCTGATTGGCGTTTCACAGTTTGATGGAAAGCAGGAGATTGCGCAACAGGCAGTACATGACAAGTACATCACAGCTGATAAACCACAGGCCCCAAAAAAAAGGAGAAGAGGAGACCAGAGTCGACGGAGGGAGAGAGAGAGAAGGGAGAGAGGGAGGCCATCTCCATTTGGCAGACGTGTGTGATTTCTAAATACCACTCTCCCTCCCTGTGACATTGACAGAACAAACCTGGAACTTCAGTTGCAACACAACAACAACAAACTCCCATCTGAGAGTTTTAACACGGGCTGACAAAGACAAGGTGCCACTGATGAACAACGTCAAAAACAGCAAGAATGTACCAGGGTACACTCAGCTGAAAACAGGTAATACAATGTTACAGCAAAGACTGTGATCTTCTATGAGTCTATAAAGCACTGAGCACATTTCTCCTTCTTATCTTTCATGATAATTACTTCTTAAGCTATTCAAAGATGGGAGAAAATCTCAGAACTACCTTGGAGATTTAACAGCGATCCCTTGGCTCGGGCGTGTGGGGTGGAGCAGGCAGCCTGCTCAGGAACACCAATTAATAACTTAGCCTTGTCAGTGGAGTCCCATGACAGAGATGAGACTTATCAGGGACAGTATGGGGAATACCAAACACATGCTCACTTACGCACACACACTTAAACGCATGCACACACAGAGGACACACACGCAGGGGATACACACACACACACACACACACACACACACACACACACACACACACACACACACAGAGGACACACACACACACACACAGGACACACACACACACACAGAGGACACACACACACACACACAGAGGACACACACACACACACAGAGGACACACACACAGAAGACACACACACACAGCCAGACTACATCATAGACATCCTATAACAGGATCTCTATGGACGACATGCATTCGTCGGCTCAAAACACAACGTCATTTCTTGTGAGTGACGGTACCGTCTAATTACCCATGCTAATGAATGATTATACACACACCACTGCAGATCATGCGGATGCTACAATAACAAGCCAACCAACTAACAACTAAAGCTAAACCCATCCTTTCACATTCTTCTGTGAATTCTCTAAGTTTGACATTTAGTTGCCCGGAACCAAATGTATTACACATTCAACTGTAATACAGGGATCATTTCAGATGCACAAAGTGCTCAGCATTAGAAGTAACTTTCCAGTCAATCCATTCCATTATGTAAAGAATAGCTTAAAAACACTTCAAACCACACACTTCACAGGCTAATTCAATTATGTGGTTCACACCCAGAAGATATCCCTTCAAACTGATGGCTTTTGACTGTGACACACTGCTCATATAGTTCAACATCCCACCATCTCCTCCCCAGCCTGACCTGCCGTTCCTCTACAGCTCTGTTTAGTTAGGGAAATAAAGCACATTGCAAATGGCTGCCTTAGTCTGGTCACATTGTCTAGTCAGGGTAGTACATCTCTATTGGCTCTGCAAAAGCCTCTGTGTCCTGTGAGGTCAGACCTCTGTGTCCTGTGAGGTCAGACCGTGACAGGATAAAGTGGTACTGTCCTCCTCAAGGAGAGGCCACCACGGATACACACACCTGCACATACATTTTCTCTCTCTCTCACTGGTTTTAACACACACACACACACACACACACACACACACACACACACACACACACACACACACACACACAAAAAGCATAGTGATCAAGAGGACTGATATGGTCCCCACTCTCCATCCTTCCCTCCACTGGAGACTCACTTGTTATGGTGTCTGAGTAACTACGTTAAGGTAGCTGGAGATGGAGGAAAAGAGGAAAGAGAGCCAGAGCAGGAAACAATGTGATTCACCCAGCCAGCCCCAGCACACCATCCATCAACTGAAATCATCACCCACGCTTGTTTGGATCAATCTGTCTCAATGACATTGAGGAATGCAGGTGCACCAGCAAGAGGAGCTGATCACCTGTGAAAACACTCCGATAGGTGTGTCTAAAACCCAAAACAGAGCTCAGATAACAAGAGCAATGAAGGATGATGCAGGGGTGACTAAAGATTTGTAAAAAAGATTCACTGATTCGCCATGCTTGATGCTATGCCCTGACTAATGCAGTTTATAGTCTGTTCACTGGAGGAGAGATTCATATCCACATTAGGGGATTTTCAGAGAGCTAGTCCCTGCCATGTTTCCCCAATACACACACACACACACACACACACACACACACACACCTGACTGCCCAGTATTGATCAGAAAGGGGGAGGGTCTTCTGCTGTAGTGCACGTTGCTGCAAAAACAATCCTAGTGAGAGATAGAGAGAGAGAGAGAGAGAGAGAGAGAGTGAGAGATAGAGAGAGAAAAATGGGCCTGCTGTAGAGAAAACCATATCCTTTGAAAGACTATCTTATCAACCAGAGAACAGTCCCCTCGTTACAAGATGGACCTCAAAAATGTTAGATGATTTTAAGGCTAAATTGACAACTTGCTTCATTCATATGATATTCAATAATAAAAACACACGTGAAACCAAAAAGGCCAGGACGGTAATTTCTGGAATGGCATTGTTTTGTAAGGTAAATGAGCCAAATGATTCCTGGCATAAAGTCAATAGCATCAGATCAAACCCAGTCTAGACAGTAATGGGAGCAGAATAGCATTTGGGGAATGTAATGGAAAAATTATTAAAGACAAACTAGGGACAAGACGTAGCGATCTAATTTCTAAATGATGTACAGCTCATGTACCAGCTGGTGCATTCTCCTGCTCCAATATCCACAGCCATATTACCACTGGTGAAAGGTGCTTCAGCTGGTTAAGACCCAGTAGACAAAAACCCAAATAGCACTGTATCATAGCTGTGAAGGGGATTGTGTTAAGACACGTGATCGTTTTTAGATCACAGAGGGTTGTTTACATTCACAACAGAAAAAGTCTACCCTTTACTTCCTGCCACAATACAACATCTAACTGATATTAACTGTGAAATTGTAAGTACTTTACACAGCCTAAAAACAAACATGTCACCCGGCTTGAATATTGGGACATCATGGTGAACTCTAGAATTTGGGACAGCGACAACTACTGCTGTAGGGTTACATTTCCGTCTGCTTTGGGAGGATTAGCCATTTGTGGCTTCCAGTCAAGTGGGGTCGAGGGCTACATCACATAATTTACAACTTCCATCCCAGTCACGTTGATTACATTTTTGTCTGCGGTGTGTTCAGAGGGGCGTCTTTGTTTTTGGTGCATCCTTAGTGGCACCAAGGATACGGCAGTATGAATATTACTGCTCAGATTTTTAATATGGGCTTAATTTCTCTCAGCGAGCTCCTGGGGTGTCCTCCCACTGTGCTTCTCCCTGGGGCTCTCCTCTTGTTCCCTCCTTGTTCTCATAACACACGCCAACCTCCTCTCCTTGCCACCAGCTCTCCACACAAGGCAAGTCTCGAGGACTCTTTCTTTTGTCAACTGCAGCACCTGCATTACAGTGCAGGATAGTCCTAAATACGCAATTCATCAGATCTTACTGGCCGTATATAATACACCTACTTACTCTAGTCTGTGGCCAGAAATCAACATTTCATACACCCATACTGTGTAAAATGTGTGTTCCACTGCCATGTACACACAGCTTATCCATATCACAACCATTCTTGCTGCCATGACCTTATCAACATTTGCCATTATTTGATCTTATACTAGTACAAGTCTAGAACCGACTGTTACCTACGGTATTCATTTCACAGAAAGCTGCTTTCATCTTGGCATCGTACAATTTGTTTTCATGGTTCTGCATGTATGACGAAATAGACCTTCTCTCCCACTCCTAGTGAGTCTGGGGCCTCAGAGATACGTAGCTAGCTAGGCTCCATAGGTAGACAAGTCAAACAGCATCACTGAACTTAGAAGTACTATTGCCAGTCCAACACACTGCAATCACTTTAAAATAGTCTAAGACAATACCAGTGGACTTGTTTGGCATCACTAACTAGACTACAGCCATTGGGGAAAACACAGGTAATCATTAGGGCTGGAAATGACCAGGGACCTCATAATAAGATATTATCACGATACTTAGGTGCCTATTCAATATGTATTGTGATTCTCACCATTCTATGTATTGCAATTCTATTTCAATTTGATGTTACAAAGATATTTCTCACTATATGTCTGCGGTAGAGAGACAAGAAAGAGCCATGAGGAAACCAGTTTTGATCAGTCATGGAAATAAAAGTGCTGCAAACACATAGGATGACTAGCGCTAGCTAACGCTAACTACAGAAATAATTACAAATATTTATATAATATCGTTCAAAAATAATATAGCGATATGCAACTGTATTAATTCCCCCCCCCCCCCCCCCCTCTAAAGTACAGCAGACAGTAAGCACGGACAAATGAATGCTTGGGAACAACCTTGAGCATCAAAGAGATATTTGTTTCATGCCTGTTTAGTAGTTAGACAACACAATAGCCCTAGTTTGCATTTGAAACTAACACCAAGGCCACTTTGTACTGTACAGTACAAGCCCACATGATTCACTTGTTACACTATGGAAGACATCATTTTTTATTTTACCCTTATTTTACCAGGTAAATTGGCTGAGAACACGTTCTCATTTACAGCAATGACCTGGGGAACAGTTACAGGGGAGAGGGGGGGTGGGGGGTGAATGAGCCAATTGGAAGCTGGGGATGATTAGGTGGCCATGAAAAAGTACCTCCTACTGGCCATCCAACACCACTTTCAGCAGCATCTGGACTCCCATCCAGGACCAACCCTGCTTAGCTTCAGTGGCAAGCCAGCAGTGGGATGCAGGGTGGTATAATGCTGGCAAAAACGATTTGTTACACTATGGAACACATGATTAGTTTGTTACACTATGGAACACATGATTCATTTGTTACGCTACGGAACACATGATTAATTTGTTACACCATGGACACATGATTCGTTTGTTACACTATGGAACACATGATTCATTTGTTACACTATGGAACACATTAATCATTTGTTTCACATCATTAATTTGTTACACTATGGAACACATCATTCATTTGTTACACATCATTCATTTGTTACACGTCATTCATTTGTTGCACTATGGAACACATCATTCATTTGTAACACTACGGAACACATTATTCATTTGTTACACTATGGAACACATCATTAATTTGTTACACTATGGAACACATCATTCATTTGTAACATATTATTTATTTGTTGCACTATGGAACACATCATTTATTTGTAACACTATGAACACATTATTAATTTGTTGCACTATGGAACACATGATTAATTTGTTGCACTATGGAACACATCATTCATTTGTAACACTATGGAACACATCATTCATTTGTAACACTATGGAACACATAATTCATTTGTTACACTATGGAACACATCATTAATTTGTAACATATTATTAATTTGTTGCACTATGGAACACATCATTCATTTGTAACACTATGGAACACATGATTAATTTGTTGCACTATGGAACACATCATTCATTTGTAACACTATGGAACACATCATTCATTTGTAACACTATGGAACACATCATTCATTTGTAACACTATGGAACACATCATTCATTTGTAACACTACGGAACTAATCATTCATTTGTTACACGTCATTAATTTGTTACACTATGGAACACATCATTCATTTGTTACACTATGGAACACATCATTCATTTGTTACACTATGGAACACATCATTCATTTGTTACATATTATTAATTTGTTGCACTATGGAACACATCATTTATTTGTAACACTACGGAACACATGATTAATTTGTTGCACTATGGAACACATGATTAATTTGTTGCACTATGGAACACATCATTCATTTGTAACACTATGGAACACATCATTCATTTGTAACACTATGGAACACATCATTCATTTGTAACACTATGGAACACATCATTCATTTGTAACACTATGGAACACATCATTCATTTGTAACACTATGGAACACATCATTCATTTGTAACACTATGGAACACATCATTCATTTGTAACACTACGGAACTAATCATTCATTTGTTACACGTCATTCATTTGTTACACTATGGAACACATCATTCATTTGTAACACTATGGAACACATGATTCATTTGTTACGCTACGGAACACATGATTCATTTGTTACACCATGGACACATGATTCGTTTGTTACACTATGGAACACATGATTCATTTGTTACACTATGGAACACATTAATCATTTGTTTCACATCATTAATTTGTTACACTATGGAACACATCATTCATTTGTTACACATCATTCATTTGTTACACGTCATTCATTTGTTGCACTATGGAACACATCATTCATTTGTAACACTACGGAACACATGATTAATTTGTTACACTATGGAACACATCATTAATTTGTTACACTATGGAACACATCATTCATTTGTAACATATTATTTATTTGTTGCACTATGGAACACATCATTTATTTGTAACACTATGAACACATTATTAATTTGTTGCACTATGGAACACATGATTAATTTGTTGCACTATGGAACACATCATTCATTTGTAACACTATGGAACACATCATTCATTTGTAACACTATGGAACACATCATTCATTTGTTACACTATGGAACACATCATTAATTTGTAACATATTATTAATTTGTTGCACTATGGAACACATGATTCATTTGTTACACCATGGAACACATGATTAGTTTGTTACACTATGGAACACATGATTCATTTGTTACACCATGGAACACATGATTAGTTTGTTACACTATGGAACACATGATTAGTTTGTTACACTATGGAACACATGATTAGTTTGTTACACTATGGAACACATGATTAGTTTGTTACACTATGGAACACATGATTAGTTTGTTACACCATGGACACATGATTAATTTGTTACACTATGGAACACATGATTAGTTTGTTACACTATGGAACACATGATTAGTTTGTTACACCATGGACACATGATTAATTTGTTACACTATGGAACACATGATTAATTTGTTACACTATGGACAGAGAGAGAGATAAGGCTATACTATAGAAGTATATATATTGGTACTCCACACCATATAGCTGCTATTCAGTGAATCACTGCATAAGGTGTATCTGAGAGAGACACCATTGGCTCCAGTATATACAGAGAGGTGTATCTGAGAGAGACACCATTGGCTCCAGCATATACAGTGAGGTGTACGTAAGAGGGACACCATTGGCTCCAGCATATACAGAGAGGTGTACGTGAGAGGGACACCATTGGCTCCAGTGTCTACAGACAGAGAGGCCTTTCCTTCATGCACTCTGGTCACAAAGACTCCCCATCACTGTCAGTAGCAGTCAGTGGCGTGCGACAGCACAGTACACCACCCACCACAGGCTGGGCCCCTGCCCATTACTTCACAGGGAGGAGACAGGTTAATGGAAAAGTATTGATCCCCTCCCTACGTACCACCGTACCCTGGATGAAGGGAGGAAGTAACAGTAACACTTCCACAACTTTGTGGAGTGTTTTTTATTCATTTATTCCGAGACAACCTGAGGTCTTGTGTGGTGTGTGTGTGTGTGTGTGTGTCCAGGGTAGTCAGGGTGGAGTGTGAGAATAGAAAAAGGGCTCTGGAAATGGGGAGAGGAGGGAACAGAGGGACAGATCAACCTTGCAGCAGAGGACTGCAAGCTTCTTCTCTCGTCTCCTGTCTGTTTTCTCACAGCGGTCCTCTCGCGTCCGTCTTCCTCTCTCGTCTGTCCTCTCTCGTCTGTCTTCACTTCCAAGCAGAGACGGAGCTTTTCATTCGCCGATGGACCCAGCCATTTCATTTAGAGTGGGGGGAGCAGATCAGTTCCATTCCATCACCTCCCAACAACATCTAGCTCTGTCTGGGCTGTCTGCCGCTCCTTCAAAATCAGCTGGCTGGCTGGAAAGCTGCCCTCTTCACACTACACATCTTCTGTAGGCCTCCATACTCAGGAAACATTATACAGGTATATGCAGATATAGGTGGCATGTCAATTAGATTGAGCCCAAGGAAGGGTCGTGGGGTGGAGGGGTGGAGAGGGGCCAATTGGAGGTTGGTGCACTCAACTCCAGGAGTAGAAATTAGTTCGGGTATGTCACAGACACAGACTGAGACATGGGGCACATAGTAGGAGGTGTTTTTAGGAGTGGGTTGCAGTCTACCAGTCCACCACCTCAGGCACTTTGTAGAATGAGATGACAATGATTAATGGACCTGTGAGCCAGAGAGCTCGGGGACCCCTCTCTCCTCGATGGGTGATTTCTCTGTGGCCCTGTCGGCCCACTGGGGGACCCGTAGTGACTCAGTGTTGGGGGGGGGGGGGGGGGGGGGGGGGGATGTCATCCACGGAAGAGCTAACCAGGTCAGACTTGACTGGAAACCCTGAGTTTGTCTGATCTGAGTGGGTGTAGACCTTAAAATCTGAAATGAAATGTATGAACTACATTAATTGATGAAGTGAGGTCATATTTTCATCCTTTTCCTCTTTTCCCATTGCATTGTGCTGAACAGGCCTTCACACCTGCGTCATCTGCTTGGTGGTTGATGGAGAAAAGCAAAGGCAGAAAAGCAGAACAATCTGTGCACTGTTAGATTACAATAAATTGTAATATGTTAATGTGCTCTTTGATTTCCTAGACTGTTGGTTTCCCATCTGCTTTAATAACACATCTCTCTGTAGAGAGCATTGATAAAAACAAAACTACTAGTTCAGTGTGACCTGTTGAAATCTGATCTCAGGTCAACTACTGTATTACCAATTACAGTTTACAGTATAAGAGCTTGCCGGGTTACAGTTGGTAGCAGAGAACAAAGAGAGAAACGGAGGAGATTGAACATTACACACCACTACCATTCATTGCTGGGAGTTGCTCTCGGTTGGCATTCTCAACATACCACTGCTTCCCTTCTCGCCTGGTGCTTACAGTGGCTGTGTACTAAATGGAATCATATTCCCTACATAGTGCACTACTTTTGACAAGGGCCCATAAGGCAAAAGGACTGAATAGGGCGCCATTTGGGACAAAGGCAGTATTTACAATCCCAGGCCTTCCTGGTAGTCAGAAATCAATACTACCCCACCGTATACCTCAGACAGAACTGACACTCTCTCTCTCCACAATGACAACTGAAGCCGTTAGCCAAAACTAGTCTGGGAAAGCTTATTGACGCACGCCGCAGAGAGGCGTAATTCTCTCTCTCTCTCTCAATTAAATTCAATTCAAAGGGCTTTAATTGGCATGGGAATATATGTTAACATTGCCAAAGCAAGTGAAATAGATAATAAACTAAATGGGAAAAAAAACTATCAAAAATTAACAATAAACATTACACTCACAATTTTTTTTAAAGAATACTGAAAATTTGCTGCTATTGGCAGAGAGGTTTGCAACTCTTTCTTATTGGTCTATTACCTAATTAATTGCATGGGGATGTCACCAGGCACGCCAAAACCCACCAAAACTGTCTGGAATTTCAGGCGATCTTTCCAAACAGTTCTTACACTTAAAAGGGCATTTTCACAATTTCACAGTATTATTCCAACCTCATAGTGTGAGAAAGAAGATGAGCGGGTGGCCAGAACGTCACAATAAACGTTTGTGAACTATTAACAGAAAATCTTTTCTTTTAAATAATACATATAGGAGCAGATCAGCACTGTAGATCCGGATGCACAACTGCAATGAGTTTTGACTTCTAGAACCTTCCTGAGGCAGCGTTAGTGCCTCATAGTGTGATAATATATAAAAACTAAAGAAAATCTTGTTTTGACTGCACTGGGCCTTTAAGCCTTTATAACAAAGTTGAATCCACTTGCTCTATACAATATTGTCATTTGAAGAGAAGTATTATCTCCATTTGAAAAAAATAATTTCTCCATTTCAAGAGAAGTAGTCTCTCCATTTCAAGAGAAGTAGTCTCTCCATTTCAAGAGAAGTAGTCTCTCCATTTCAAGAGAAGTAGTCTCCATTTCAAGAGAAGTAGTCTCTCCATTTCAAGAGAAGTAGTCTCTCCATTTCAAGAGAAGTAGTCTCTCCATTTCAAGAGAAGTAGTCTCTCCATTTCAAGAGAAGTAGTCTCTCCATTTCAAGAGAAGTAATATTTTAATTTTAAGAGAAATAATATATCCATTTGTTAGGAATAGAGGAGACCGGGATTGTGATTCGAGCAGTGGGACGCGACACCGATGACACTGGTCTGGTTTGGTGTGACTGTGGAGAGGCTGTGGATGGTCATGGAGTCCTCCTTTACTGGTATGGAAACAATGGGTCATCCTGATCTTCAATCTATTTATAAAAGCCCCTTATGCATGCTTGAAACCTCTGCCTAGTCTTATCTCCAAAGCAGCACAGTCATTAGAGCTGGGCGACATGGACCGTTTATAGTCACAGCTCTAACAGTCATACCAATTAACATTCCTGTACACTTTCCAACCCTTCTGAGAAAAGGACTCTCTCTTTCTCTCTCTCTCACGAGCACATACAGACACATATGTACTGAGACACAGTCACATACGCATGCACGTGCACACACACACACACACACACACACACACACACACACACGAGGGCACACGCACACACATAGTAAATCAAGGGCGTTGTTATGAGATGAAAAGGGCAGAGTTCTCCTTAACACTAGAACCACCTTTCTGCCTATAAGTACCGCTAGAGTACGTTGCTGGGCATACCTTAGGATATGCATTAGATGCATGTCAACCCTCAATGTAGGCAAACATAAGAGCCAACACTTGATAAATAGTGTGTCAAGGATTAACTGCATGAAGAAATATTAGTGGAAATATACAGTATAAAAAAATCTAAATTATTTGTTCAGAGAGACTCAAGGATATGTTTTGTATAATGCTACAAAGTCGGCCTATAGCCTAAAAACATTACAGTGTAATCCATTGAATCAACTTTGTTTGTAGATTTGATTAGTAATAGAGTTATAGTAATTCATGAGGTCTGGTTACAGCTTCTTTTGACAACGTGAAATAAATAATATAATAATAATAATAATAATAATAATAATAATAATAATAATAATAACAATAATAATAATAATATAACCAGCCAGGTGCGCAGGTGAAATTATTTCACCGGTGCATGAATGATTGTTATGTATGAATTGCAAAAATAAATAGCCTATTTTAAGTTTATTTTGTTACCAGTTTTTGCTTAGTAGCCAGAGCAATGCTGCCGTGAGAGTGGTCATGTGCTGAACGCATGGACAGCACAGATATTCTTGGAAAAAGGTTGAATTGGAAATAGAGCTGAACGTCTTGAAATATGAAAGCTATTGAAAAACGGTAAATGTAATAGAAACAATTTGACAAGAGATAGGCCTAATATTGTCACTCATCAAATTATTGTTTATAGGATAAACAATAGCCGCCGGGGAGTCCGCACCAAAAGAATTGGAATGGTGACATTTGCGCGATCGGTTTTCTATCGCTCATTTGCACATCATGTTGATGATATCATGTCACCTTGTGGGACTGTGGGTCAATTAAATCAAATCAAATTTTAATCAGCTCTTGCGCCGAATACAACAGGTATACATACAACTTTACAGTGAAATGCTTACTTACGAGCCTCTAACCAACAATGCAGTTTAATTAGAGCTCTAGGGGCGCTATTTCATTTTTGGATAAAAAACGTTCCCGTTTTAAGCGCGATATTTTGTCACGAAAAGATGCTCGACTATGCATATTCTTGACAGTTTGGAAAGAAAACACTCTGAAGTTTCAGAATCTGCAAAGATTTTGTCTGTAAGTGCCCCAGAACTCATTCTACAGGCGAAACCAAGATGATGCATCACCCAGGAATTAGCAGAATTTCTGAAGCTCTGTTTTCCATTCTCTCCTTATATGGCTGTGATTGCGCAAGGAATGAGCCTACACTTTCTGTCGTTCGCCCAAGGTCTTAGCAGCATTGTGACGTATTTGTAGGCATATCATTGGAAGATTGGCCATAAGAGACTACATTTTCCAGAGGTCCGCCCGGTGTCCTTTGTCTAAATTTGTGCGTAATCTTCAGGTGCAGGCATTTTCTCCTGGGATTCAGGAGAGAAAGCATGTTTCCAAGAACGATGTATCAATGAAGAGATATGTGAAAAACACCTTGAGGATTGATTCTAAACAACGTTTGCCATGTTTTCAGTCGATATTATGGAGTTAATTTGGAAAAAAGTTTGCGTTTTGAGGACTGAATTTATGGATTTTTTTTGGTAGCCAAATGTGATGTATAAAACGGAGCTATTTCTAATACACAAGGAATCTTTTTGGAAAAACTGAGCATCTGCTATCTAACTGAGAGTATCCTCATTGAAAACATCAGAAGTTCTTCAAAGGTAAATTATTTTATTTGAAGGCTTTTATGTTTTTGTTAATGTTGCGTGCTGGATGCTAACGCTAATGCTAACGCTAAATGCTAACGCGAAATGCTAACTCTAGCTAGCTACTTTTACACAAATGATTGTTTTCCTATGGTTGAGAAGCATATTTTGAAAATCTGAGATGACAGTGTTGTTTACAAAAGGCTAAGCTTGAGAGATGGCATATTTATTTCATTTCATTTGCGATTTTCATAAATAGTTAACGTTGTGTTATGCTAATGAGCTTGCTGATAGATTTACACAATCCTGGATACAGGGGTTTTTTCATAGCTAAACGTGACGCAGAAAACGGAGCGATTTGTCCTAAACAAATAATCTTTCAGGAAAAACTGAACATTTGCTATCTGAGAGTCTCCTCATTGAAAACATCTGAAGTTCTTCAAAGGTAAATGATTTTTTTGAATGCTTTTCTGTTTTTTTGTGTAAATGTTGCCAGCTGAATGCTAATGCTAAATGCTACGTTAGCCATCAATACTGTTACACAAATGCTTGTTTTGCAATGGTTGAGAAGCATATTTTGAAAATCTGAGATGACAGTGTTGTTAACAAAAGGCTAAGCTTGAGAGCTAGCATATTTATTTCATTTCATTTGCGATTTTCATGAATAGTTAACGTTGCGTTATGGTAATGAGCTTGAGTCTGTATTCACGAACCCGGATCCGGGATGGGGAGATCAGAAAGGTTAAAAAAAAAATACAAATTAGAATAAGAAATAAAAGTAACGAGTAATTAAAGAGCAGGAGTAAAATAACAATAGCGATACTATAAACAAGGGGGTACCGATACAGAGTTGCTGTGCGGGAGCACCGGTTAGTTGAGGTAATATGTACATGTAGGTAGAGCTATTAAAAGTGACTATGCATAGATGATAACAACAGAGAGTAGCAGAGGTGGGCAATGCAAATAGTCTGGGTGGCCATTTGATTAGATGTTCAGGAGTATTATGGCTTGGGGTAGAAGATGTTTAGAAGCCTCTTGAACTAAGACTTGGCACTCCGGTACCGCTTGCCATGCGGTAGCAGAGAGAAAAGTCTATGACTAGGGTGGCTGGAGTCTTTGACAATTTACAGAGCCTTCCTCTGACACCGCCTGGTATAGAGGTCCTGGATGGCAGGCAGTTTGGCTCCAGTGATGTACTGGGCCGTACGCACTACCTTCATTAGTGCCTTGCGGTCGGAGGCCAAGCAGTTGCCATTCCAGGCAGTGATGCAACCAGTCAGGATTCTCTCAATGGTGCAGCTGTAGAACCTTTTGAGGATATGAGGACCCATGCCAAATCTTTTCAGTCTCCTGGGGGGGAATAGGTTTTGTCGTGCCCTCTTCACGACTGTCTTGGTGTGCTTGGACCATGTTAGTTTGCTGATGATGTGGACACCAAGGAACTTGAATCTCTCAATCTGCTCCACTACAGCCCTGTCGATGAGAATGGGGGCGTGCTCGGTCCTCCTTTTCCTGTAGTCCACAATCATCTCCTTTGTCTTGATCACGTTGAGGGAGAGGTTGTTGTCCTGGCACCACACAGCTAGGTCTCTGACCTCCTCCCTATAGGCTGTCTCATTGTTGTCGGTGATCAGGCCTACCCCTGTTGTGTCATAGGCCATAACCAGCCTTTCAAAGCACTTCATGGCTACAGACGTGAGTGCTACGGGTCAGTAGTCATTTAGGCAGGTTACCTTAGTGTTCTTGGGCACAGGGACTATGGTGGTCTGCTTAAAACATGTTGCTATTACAGACTCGGACAGGGAGAGGTTGAAAATGTCAGTGAAGACGCTCGCCAGTTGGTCAGCGCATGCTCGCAGTACACGTCCTGGTGGTCCGTCTGGCCCTGCGGCCTTGTGAATGTTGACCTGTTTAAAGGTCTTACTCGCCTTGGCTGCAGAGAGCGCGATCACACAGTCTTCCTGAACAGCTGTTGCTCTCATGCTAGTTTCAGTGTTATTTGCCTCGAAATGACTATTGAAGTAGTTTAGTAGTTTGTTTGGTAGGCTCGTGTCACTGGGCAGCTCTCGGCTGTGCTTCCCTTTGTAATCTGTAATGGTTTGCAAGCGCTGCCACATCCGACGAGCATCAGAGCCGGTGTAGTACGATTCGATCTTAGTCTTGTATTGACGCTTTGCCTGTTTGATGGTTCGTCGGAGGGCATAGCAGGATTTCTTATAAGCTTGAACTTGTCTTTCATTCAGTGAGGTTCGCTCCTTGAAAATGGCAGCTCTAGCCTTTAGTTCAGTGTGGATGTGGCCTGTAATCCATGGCTTCTGGTTGGGTTATGTACTGTACGTACGGTCACTGTGGGTACAACATCATCGATGAACCCAATGACTGATGTGGTGTACTACTCAATACCATCGGAAGAATCCTGGAACATATTCCTGTCTGTGCTAGCAAAACAGTCCTGTTGCTTAGCATCTGCTTCATCTGACTACTTTTTTATTGATCGAGTCACTGGTGCTTCCTGCTTTAATTTTAGCTTGTAAGCAGGAATCAGGAGGATATAATTTTGGTCAGATTTGCCAAATGGAGGGCGAGGGATAGCTTTGTATACATCTCTGTGTGTGGAGTAAAGGTGGACCAGAGTTTTTTCCCCTCTGGTTGCACATTTAACATGCTGATAGAAATTTGGTAAAACGGATTTAAGTTTTCCTGCATTAAAGTCCCCGGCTACTAGCAGCTCCGCCTCTGGGTGAACGTTTTCCTGTTTGCTTATGGCGGAATACAGCTCATTCAGTCTGGTCTTAGTGCCAGCATCAGTCTGTGGTGGTATGTAGACAGCTACAAAAAATACAGATAAACTCTCTGTGTGGTCTACAGCTTATTATGAGATACTCTACCTCAGGCGAGCAAAACCTCGAGACTTCCTTAGATATCGTGCACCAGCTGTTATTTACAAAAATGCATAGTCCGTCACCCCTTGTCTTACCAGACGCCGCTGTTCTGTCCTGTCGATATAGTCTCCCCACTGGAAGCCCAAGATAGGGGGAGCGGGGGAATCT
Organism: Oncorhynchus mykiss; assembly: GCF_057628025.1. NCBI lineage: Eukaryota > Metazoa > Chordata > Actinopteri > Salmoniformes > Salmonidae > Oncorhynchus > Oncorhynchus mykiss. The sequence continues at coordinate 66,680,401 of NC_143032.1, read as the reverse complement.
ATCAAATAGCGCACCTCTAACTTTGTACAGTACTAATGCAATTAGTAAAATCAGTCACAATACAAAATGCTACCAAATAAACCACAATTCATTCATAATACTGTGAATATATACAGTTGAAGTCGGAAGTTTACATACACTTAGGTTGGAGTCTTAAAAACTAAATTGTACAACCACTCCACAAAATTCTTGATAACAAACTATAGTTTTGGCAAGTCGGTACATCTACTTTGTGCATGACACAAGTCATTTTTCCAACAATTGTTTACAGACAGATAATTTCACTTATAATTCACTGTATCACAATTCCAGTGGGTCAGAAGTTTACATACACTAAGTTGACTGTGCCTTTAAACAGCTTGGAAAATTTCAGAAAAGGATGTCATGGCTTTAGAAGCTTCTGATAGGTTAATTGACATCATTTGAGTAAATTGGAGGTGTAGATGTGGATGTATTTCAAGGCCTACCTTCAAACGCAGTGCCTCTTTGCTTGACATCATGGGAAAATCAAAAGAACTCAGCCAAGACCTTAGAAAACAAATTATAGACCTCCACAAGTCTGGTTCATCCTTGGGAGCAATTTCCACAAGCCTGAAGTTGCCATGTTCATCTGTACAAACAATAGCATGCAAGTATAAACACCATGGGATCACGCAGCTGTCATAACATTCAGGAAGGAGACGCGTTCTGTCTCCTAGAGATGAACATACTTTGTTGCGAAAAGTGCAAATCAATCCCAGAACAACAGCAAAGGACCTTGTGAAGATGCTGGAGGAAACAGGTACAAAAGTATCTATATCCACAGTAAAACGAGTCCTATATCAACATAACCTGAAAGGCCGCTCAGCAAGGAAGAAGCCACTGCTCCAAAACCGTCATAAAAAAGCCAGACTACGGTTTGCAACTGCACTTGGGGATGAAGATCGTACTTTTTGGAGAAATGTCCTCTGGTTTGATGAAACAAAAATAAACTGTTTGGCATTCATGACCATCGTTATGTTTGGAGGAAAAAGGGGGAGGCTTGCAAGCTGAAGAACACCATCCCAACCGTGAAGCACGGGGGTGGCAGCATCATGTTGTGGGGGTGCTTTGCTGCTGGAGGGACTGGTGCACATCACAAAATAGATGGCTTCATGAGGCAGGAAAAGTATGTGGATATATTGAAGCAACATCTCAGCCAGGAAGTTAAAGATTGGTCGCAAATTCCAAACGGACAGTGAACCCAAGGATACTTCCAAAGTTGTGGCAAAATGGCTTAAGGACATCAAAGTCAAGGTATTGAAGTGGCCATCATAAAAGCCCTGACCTCAAGCCTATAGAAAACTTGTGTGCAGAACTGAAAAAGCGTGTGCGAGCAAGGAGGCCTACAAACCTGACTCAGGTACACCAGCTCTGTCAGGAGGAATGGGCCAAAATTCACCCAATTTATTGTGGGAAGCTTGTGGAAGACCACCCAAAACGTTTGACCCGAGTTAAATAATTTAAAAGCAATGCTACTAAATACTAATTGAGTGCATGTAAACTTCTGACCCACTGGGAATGTGATGAAAGAAATTAAAGCTGAAATAAATCATTCACTCTACTATTATTCTGACATTTCACATTCCTAAAATAAAGTGGTGATCCTAACTGACCTAAGACAGGGAATTTTTACTAGGATTAAATGTCAGGAATTATGAAGAACTGAGTTTAAATGTATTTGGCTAAGGTGTATGTAAACTTCTGACTTCAACTGTAGTTTCACAGACATATTGTTGCATTTTTTTCCTGATTTGTGCGAAATCATTAAGAATAAATGTAAAAAATTCTGCACACCACCAAGGTGAATTGGTTTCGTCTTGGCTCTTGGTTGACAGTGTTGGGGGATGGGTAATGTATTGATACTTGAGTGCCAAATCAAGACAAATTTGTTTCTATTAGTCTTTGTTACTTCTTTTTGATATTTATTGTGTATATATTTTTATATTGATATGGTTTTAAATGTTTTGATTATTTATTTGTGTTGTTCCACATGTCTGAATAAAAATGACAGTTAGTGCAGAATGGTTGGGGGGTGGTGGTTCGCCCAGGGAGCCATACAAGCTAGAACCACATGTATTATGTGTAAAATTAGTTTCGGTATAGATCAGGTGTACTCTCGATGGGCCGGCAGTGCCAGCTGACTTGCATCGTTTGTTTCCCGCACATCAACTTGGATGCAGTCAAGGTTATGTTTTGCATTATTCTAAAGGCCTATTTCAACATGTAGCATGTTTTTGTTTCCCTGACAGTACATCTGATTAGTAATAGAGTTATAGTAATTAAAACAATCCCATAGCAGCTTCTTTTTACAAAGTAAAACATACAAGAGAATAGTATGAACCCGCAAGGCCCGAGGTCAAATTATTTGCTGCTGGTAAATAGGCATAACACAAACTCTAAATCAACCTCTTCACCCTGCTTATCATTCAGTTAGGCTAATTTAAATTCGATTGTGAAGTAAGGTGCACAATTATCGTCCATTTGTCTTTCATTCAGTGAGGAGAGAGCCTGGCTGGGTAACAACGTCCTACAGCACATTGTCTTGGCGGGTAAGTTAGCAATATGTGTGACTTTTTTTTATCCTTCTGTTTGTGACAAATGAGTAGTGTAAAATACAAACATTTAGGAAAAGTCAGGGAAGGAGCAGGACATATATTTTTTGCGAGGGGGCATATTTTTATTTATTTACAAAATCAAACGTCAGTGTTAAATACACATGAGAGAATGCACTGTTCTGCTTCAGTTACAACACAATGCTTTGGTTCTAAACAAGAGGAAAATACAACCATGAATCAAACTTTTGTGAAGCATTAAGCCACTTAAACATTTCTACTGGCCTGACTTTAGTTGTTACCTCTTTTTATTTGGGGTGAGAAATACACAAATAGAGTGGTAAATGTTGAAATAGCTCATATCCCGGCAGCTGGGACATAGAGGGCGTGGCTGACAAATGACTTTCTCACTTTTTTTGCAAACTTTCCGTGCAACTTGGTTGGTATCTTGAGAAAATCGACTAGAGTGAACATTCCAAATCAGAAAGGGAAGGGCAGAACACCCACAGCCAACAACAAACATATTATTCTTTGAATACACCACAAGCTTAATTAGTAGTAATTCAAAATTGCTTGTGTGAAAATACTCTTAATCAGTTTGATTGTAAATAAAAAATCTTATTTTTCCCCATCCACACACAACCAATTAATTAGCATACCAATAGCAACATAAAACAAGTAGGAGCGAAATCCTATCGGGACACAATTTGAGGAGGCGACTAGAATATTTGCAATGCTGTTTATGGAGAACAAAGCGTATTGTTTACTACATACACTAGATAATGAATCCTCCATTTTTCTCCTTTCACACTAATGAAGTTTAGTCTTTGTTCTGCATTTTCAAGATATGCATTATTAGTAGTGATTAGGTGTAAGGAGTCTGTAATGATTAGAATCATAAAAAAAATAAAAAAAAAATAGAATTGGTTCAAATTCTATCCAATACATATCCATACAAATATATGTGTCTCACAGGACCTTAAATAAGTCTAGGGAACAAACTAGACTTTTTAGAGAAGTCGTAAACAGATGTCCATAGATAGACAGCAGGCTAGTGGAGATCTCTGTATTAAAAGACTCTTAGTAGTAAGTAAGACTAAAGATTACCCAAGACCAGTGGTCACCAACAGGTCGATCACAGACTGTTGGTGGTAGGTGCACTTGATTCAGCAGCCCTAGCACCGGGAAGACAAAGTGTTCCCATTTTGAACCATTTCATGTGTCTGAAGGAAGAACTCCACCTACTCGGCAGGCCAATAGCTCAGATCACCGTGTCTGCACAGTTTCCTCAACCATTGACTGTAAAAAGAAGTCTCAAATGCACAGAAAAGTTGATACTGTGAGATTTCAAAAACATGACTAGTGAAAGACTTTCTAGGAGAGCTCTTTGGTCTTGGCCAAGGTGGAGAGTTTGGAATCTGATTGATTGCTTCTGTGGACAGGTGTCTTTTATACAGTCTTTTATACACTCCCGTTAAGAGTATGCTCCTAATCTCAGCTCATTACCTGTTTAAAAGACACCTGGGAGCCAGAAATCTTTCTGATTGAGAGGGGGTCAAATAGTTATTTCCCTCATTAAAATGCAAATCAATTTATAACATTTTTGACATGTGTTTTTCGGAAATTGTTCTGTTGTTATTCTGTCTCTCACTGTTCAAATAAACCTACCATTAAAATTATAGACGGATCATGTCTTTGTCAGTGGGCAAACGTACAAAATCAGCAGGGGATCAAATACTTTTTTCCCCTCACTGTATAGCCCACTGCCCAAAACCTCATTGCTACAGAACTGTTTTTAATTGGTTAATGTGTATATACTTAAAATGTTTAAGTCACGTAGATATCTGCTTGCATTTTGACTCAAAGTGATCTTGACTCGGAAAAGGTTGGTGACCGCTGGCCTACTGTAGACTCTCCTCAATACAGGAACTTGAATATGAACATTCAAATGGAACTTCATGTTGTGCAAATACAACTGCCGCATCATCATAATAGAGAAAACATAGAGTAAGCCTCACAAGAGGCTGGTGACGGGAGGATGGCTCATAAAGTAACAAAGCCTACCATCAGTAACACACTACGCCGCCAGAGACTCAAATCCTGCAGTGCCAGATGTGTCCCCCTGCTTAAGCCAGTACATGTCCAGGCCCGTCTGAAGTTTGCTAGAGAGCATTTGGATGATCCAGAAGAAGATTGGGAGAATGTCATATGGTCAGATGAAACCAAAATATAACTTTTTGGTAAAAACTCAACTCGTCGTGTTTGGAGGACAAAGAATGCTGAGTTGCATCCAAAGAACACAGCAACAGCCCCAAAACATCACTGCTCTAGAGGATATCTGCATGGAGGAATGGGCCAAAATACCAGCAACAGTGTGTGAAAACCTTGTGAAGACTTACAGAAAACGTTTGACCTCTGTCACTGCCAACAAAGGGTATATAACAAAGTATTGAGATTAACTTTTGTTATTGACCAAATATTTATTTTCCACCATAATTTGCAAATAAATTCATTAAAAATCCCACAATGTGATTTTCTGGATTTTTTTTCTCATTTTGTCTGTCATAGTTGACGTGTATCTATGATGAAAATTACAGGCCTCTCATCTTTTTAAGTGGGAGAATTTGCACAATTTGTGGCTGACTAAATACTTTTTAGTCAGCCACCAAAAATATAAATGCAACAATTTCAAAGATTTTACTGAGTTACAGTTCATATAAGAAAATCTGTGAATTGAAATAAATAAATTAGGCCCTAATATTATGGATTTCACATGACTAGGCAGGGGCGCAGCCATGGGTGGGACTGGGAGGGCATAGGCCCACCCACTGGGGAGCCAGGCCAAGCCAATTAGAATGAGCTTTTCCTCACAAAAGGCCTTTATTAGAGACAGAAATACTCCTCAGCCCCCACCCTACTAGAGAGCAGCACAAAATGCACCTGTGTAAAGATCATGCTGTTTAATCAGCTTCTTTATATGCCACACATGTCATGTGGATGGATTATCTAGGCATAGGAGAAATTTGTGCGATTTTGAGAGAAATACTTGGGTGTATGGAACTTTTCTGGGCTCTTATTTCAGCTTAATGAAACATGGAAACAACACTTTACATGTTGCCTTTATATTTTTGTTCAGTATAATTATAATTTCCAGAAAAATCTTCAGTATGACTTTAGGGGAGTATTAGATGATAGTGGCTGGGCGTGATGCTCTGTGCTGCGCTGGGCGTGTGGTCCCATCAGCGAGCGAGGCGTGAGGCGTGATGCATGAAGAACAGTCATGCAGCCACACAGACCGCATAGCACAGGAGACCCCAAGATTAGTCACACTAAGGCCCCAAGCTGCTCACACACTCCCCTCACAGCACCACCACGAATCCCAAAACGTAATACTACACCCCAATCACCACCACAGCATCATTACAATACAAGATACATAATGGACTTAAAGGCTACCTACTAGCAGTCAAAAATACAGCCAAAGTCACAACCGCAAGGGCAGTGCAATACAATACAGACACTCTACACCACCACAAGGGGCAGTGCAATACAATACAGACACTCTACACCACCACAAGGGCAGTGCAATACAATAAGGACACTCTACACCACCACAAGGGGCAGGACAATACAATACAGACACTCTACACCACCACAAGGGGCAGGACAATACAATACAGACACTCTACACCACCACAAGGGGCAGGACAATACAATACAGACACTCACACTACACCACCACAAGGGGCAGGACAATACAATACAGACACTCTACACCACCACAAGGGGCAGGACAATACAATACAGACACTCTACACCACCACAAGGGCAGTGCAATACAATACAAACACTCTACACCACCACAAGGGGCAGGACAATACAATACAGACACTCACACTACACCACCACAAGGGGCAGGACAATACAATACAGACACTCACTCTACACCACCACAAGGGGCAGGACAATACAATACAGACACTCTACACCACCACAAGGGGCAGGACAATACAATACAGACACTCTACACCACCACAAGGGACAGGACAATACAATACAGACACTCTACGCCACCACAAGGGGCAGGACAATACAATACAGACACTCTACACCACCACAAGGGGCAGGACAATACAATACAGACACTCTACACCACCACAAGGGGCAGGACAATACAATACAGCCACTCTACACCACCACAAGGGGCAGGACAATACAATACAGACACTCTACACCACCACAAGGGACAGGACAATACAATACAGACACTACACCACCACAAGGGGCAGGACAATACAATACAAACACTCTACACCACCACAAGGGACAGGACAATACAATACAGACACTACACCACCACAAGGGACAGGACAATACAATACAGACACTCTACACCACCACAAGGGACAGGACAATACAATACAGACACTACACCACCGCAAGGGACAGGACAATACAGACACTCTACACCACCACAAGGGACAGGACAATACAATACAGACACTCTACACCACCACAAGGGGCAGGACAATACAATACAGACACTCTACACCACCACAAGGGGCAGGACAATACAATACAGACACTCTACACCACCACAAGGGGCAGGACAATACAATACAGACACTCTACACCACCACAAGGGGCAGGACAATACAATACAGACACTCACACTACACCACCACAAGGGGCAGGACAATACAATACAGACACTCTACACCACCACAAGGGGCAGGACAATACAATACAGACACTCTACACCACCACAAGGGCAGTGCAATACAATACAAACACTCTACACCACCACAAGGGGCAGGACAATACAATACAGACACTCACACTACAACACCACAAGGGGCAGGACAATACAATACAGACACTCACTCTACACCACCACAAGGGGCAGGACAATACAATACAGACACTCTACACCACCACAAGGGGCAGGACAATACAATACAGACACTCTACACCACCACAAGGGACAGGACAATACAATACAGACACTCTACGCCACCACAAGGGGCAGGACAATACAATACAGACACTCTACACCACCACAAGGGGCAGGACAATACAATACAGACACTCTACACCACCACAAGAGGCAGGACAATACAATACAGACACTCTACACCACCACAAGGGGCAGGACAATACAATACAGACACTCTACACCACCACAAGGGGCAGGACAATACAATACAGCCACTCTACACCACCACAAGGGGCAGGACAATACAATACAGACACTCTACACCACCACAAGGGACAGGACAATACAATACAGACACTACACCACCACAAGGGGCAGGACAATACAATACAAACACTCTACACCACCACAAGGGACAGGACAATACAATACAGACACTACACCACCACAAAGGAGAGGACAATACAATACAGACACTCTACTTCACCACAAGGGACAGGACAATACAATACAGACTCTACACCACCACAAGGGACAGGACAATACAATACAGACACTCTACACCACCACAAGGGACAGGACAATACAATACAGACACTACACCACCACAAGGGACAGGACAATACAGACACTCTACACCACTACAAGGGACAGGACAATACAATACAGACACTCTACTTCACCACAAGGGACAGGACAATACAATACAGACACTCTACACCACCACAAGGGACAGGACAATACAATACAGACACTACACCACCACAAGGGACAGGACAATACAATACAGACACTCTACACCACCACAAGGGACAGGACAATACAATACAGACACTACAGCACCACAAGGGACAGGACAATACAATACAGACACTCTACACCACCACAAGGGGCAGGACAATACAGACAATCTACACCACCACAAGGAGCAGGACAATACAATACAGACACTCTACACCACCACAAGGGGCAGGACAATACAATACAGACACTCTACACCACCACAAGGGGCAGGACAATACAATACAGACACTCTACACCACCACAAGGGGCAGGACAATACAATACAGACACTCTACACCACCACAAGGGGCAGGACAATACAATACAGACACTCACACTACACCACCACAAGGGGCAGGACAATACAATACAGACACTCTACACCACCACAAGGGGCAGGACAATACAATACAGACACTCTACACCACCACAAGGGCAGTGCAATACAATACAAACACTCTACACCACCACAAGGGGCAGGACAATACAATACAGACACTCACACTACACCACCACAAGGGGCAGGACAATACAATACAGACACTCACTCTACACCACCACAAGGGGCAGGACAATACAATACAGACACTCTACACCACCACAAGGGGCAGGACAATACAATACAGACACTCTACACCACCACAAGGGACAGGACAATACAATACAGACACTCTACGCCACCACAAGGGGCAGGACAATACAATACAGACACTCTACACCACCACAAGGGGCAGGACAATACAATACAGACACTCTACACCACCACAAGAGGCAGGACAATACAATACAGACACTCTACACCACCACAAGGGGCAGGACAATACAATACAGACACTCTACACCACCACAAGGGGCAGGACAATACAATACAGCCACTCTACACCACCACAAGGGGCAGGACAATACAATACAGACACTCTACACCACCACAAGGGACAGGACAATACAATACAGACACTACACCACCACAAGGGGCAGGACAATACAATACAAACACTCTACACCACCACAAGGGACAGGACAATACAATACAGACACTACACCACCACAAAGGAGAGGACAATACAATACAGACACTCTACTTCACCACAAGGGACAGGACAATACAATACAGACTCTACACCACCACAAGGGACAGGACAATACAATACAGACTCTACACCACCACAAGGGACAGGACAATACAATACAGACACTACACCACCACAAGGGACAGGACAATACAGACACTCTACACCACTACAAGGGACAGGACAATACAATACAGACACTCTACTTCACCACAAGGGACAGGACAATACAATACAGACACTCTACACCACCACAAGGGACAGGACAATACAATACAGACACTACACCACCACAAGGGACAGGACAATACAATACAGACACTCTACACCACCACAAGGGACAGGACAATACAATACAGACACTACAGCACCACAAGGGACAGGACAATACAATACAGACACTCTACACCACCACAAGGGGCAGGACAATACAGACAATCTACACCACCACAAGGAGCAGGACAATACAATACAGACACTCTACACCACCACAAGGGACAGGACAATACAATCCAGACACTCTACACCACCACAAGGGACAGGACAATACAATCCAGACACTCTACACCACCACAAGGGACAGGACAATACAATCCAGACACTCTACACCACCACAAGGGACAGGACAATACAATACAGACACTCTACACAACCACAAGGGACAGGACAATACAATACAGACACTCTACACCACCACAAGGGACAGGACAATACCAATACAGACACTACACCACCATAAGGGACAGGACAATACAATACAGACACTCTACACCACCACAAGGGGCAGGACAATACAATACAGACACTACACCACCACAAGGGACAGGACAATACAATACAGACACTCTACACCACCACAAGGGGCAGGACAATACAATACAGACACTCTACACCACCACAAGGGGCAGGACAATACCATACAGACACTCTACACCACCACAAGGGACAGGACAATACAGACACTCTACACCACCACAAGGGGCAGGACAATACAATACAAACACTACACCACCACAAGGGACAGGACAATACAATACAGACACTCTACACCACCACAAGGGGCAGGACAATACAATACAGACACTCTACACCACCACAAGGGCAGTGCAATACAATACAGACACTACACCACCACAAGGGGCAGGACAATACAATACAGACACTCTACACCACCACAAGGGGCAGGACAATACAATACAGACACTACACCACCACAAGGGGCAGGACAATACAAATCAGACACTCTACACTACCACAAGGGGCAGGACAATACAATACAGCCACTCTACACCACCACAAGGGGCAGGACAATACAATACAGACACTCTACACCACCACAAGGGCAGTGCAATACAATACAGACACTACACCACCACAAGGGGCAGGACAATACAAATCAGACACTCTACACTACCACAAGGGGCAGGACAATACAGAATACTGTCCATAATGTAACAGCGCAATACAGCCACATAAACCGCTAGAAGGACACAACCATTAAGACCAGGAAGATATAGCCTTTATATACACACACAATACACACATAACTATAAGATAAACAGCATACAACTTTATCCAACAATGATCAATATATGGCCCCAAATACCTTAAACCACATGCGCTATGTGGGGAAATGAGGCGGTAGACACTGAACTCTACAAACTCTCAATACCTCCTTTACAATGCAGTGCTCTGCCAGTGATACAGCGTGAAGGCATTTAAAGTGGCAAGTTTAGTGCACAGCAAATACACAGCGCCCTGGACTTTGATGCAGTGGAGACCTAATGACTTCACAGTTTATGAGCTGGGAAAGGAGAGAGCTGAGGAACTAACCACAACTCAGCTGCTACAGTAGCCTAGTAAAACTAAACTCCACGATGTACTTCACATCAACAGAGTTCAGCAGCGACTAGTGTGGGCTGACATTGTCCCGTGTAATTGCATGCTATTCTTTGGGTGCTGAAAATGATAAGAACGCCATTTTATGTTATTCCACAAGCTCGAGTCAGCCCACACTAGTCACCGCTCAATTCTGTTAATATGAAGTACATTGTGGAGTTTAGTTTTACTTGGCTACTGCTGCTACTGCTACTGCTATAGGCCTAATGTGCTTTCCAAACCATTTATCTATAATGAATTAAACAGGAGAAGGGAGACGGAACGGAGGGCATGCGTGGCAGAGAAGTCAACTCACATTTAAATCAGTTGGCTCCATGCCATAATACCTGCTCTAGTCTGGCTCTATATTCAGTCTACTTTGTGTCTTCACTAAGGAACAGGCAATCTTCCACACTGGTAATGCTGCAGATGTCTCTTATCTATTTTCACTCTCGAAGAGCATCTCTCTGTGTAGGTTGTTGTGGGAAATTACATGTTACAGGTGTCTGGCTCAACTAAGTGGAAGTGAAAGCATCCGGATTCACACACAAACACTTTGGTAACTACGTTGATAGACCTAGTCATCAACCACAATAAAGGCACAGGTCTCCAAACAGGGTGCCAAGTGAAGACGGAAAAATGTATCTCACTCGCTGTCCATGATGATATACTTATTTATTAATAGTTTAGAAATAGTTTAATATTAATGCTTACTCATTCATTTTAAAAAGTGTTACCAATATTTGCAACCTTTTGATAGTTGAATGACTGGCTTCCAATAGGGTGCCAAGGGGAGTCATAAAGAAGATCCTCTCACTCGCTGTCCATTAACTTATTCAAGTGTTATTCCGAGGTCCACTAAGATGGTCTCCAAGTCACAAATGATAAACAACAACCTCCATGTATTTCGGATTGCGTGTAAATCAAAATGAGTTATAAACAATACTAGAAGAGTTCCTTGAATCCTGGGGACTGCATGACAATAAATCATTCAGAGACTCCAAGAGGGGTAACAATAATTCTCTCATGAAATTGTCCCCATTAATCACCCCCCAATGTTTTATGGGAAACAGCCTGCAAACGATGACACCCAAATAAATGTGGGTGCCTTCATATCTACACGTTTAAAAGAGATTAATTTAGAATAAATTCTTAATTATTTTTGCAACAAGCAGTTGCGGTTCACTGGGCTGTGGGCCAGAGGTCTCTTCTTCTTTTAATGAAAACAAAATTGAACAGAATAGAGACTTGTAGGTGGCAGAGAGGACCTGAGGCTATAGGCCTGTGACCTTGAGAGAGCTGAGCTTTCCATCCCAATGCCTGGATGTCTGCCTGGCAGGTACTGCCTCATTATCAACTGTACTCTGAACATTATAATGGCAGCTGCCAAAATTAGCAAAAGTTTATTTTAAATGTTTATTTGACCGCTGAACAAAGTTGGATTGTTTTTTTCAAAGTTGGTTGTGAGCATATACTGTAGTTGAGATATGCTAACCTCAAATTTATTCATAAAGGTTAGGCGGCATGTAGCCTTGTGGTTAGAGCATTGGGCCAGTAACCGAAGGGTGGCTTGATCGTAATCCCCGAGCGGACAAGGTACAAATCTGTGATTCTGCCCCTGAACAAGGCAGTTAACCCACTGTTCCTTAACCATCTCATTAAATAAAGGTTAAATAAAATAAAAATAGGCCTAGAAGTTAAAAGTCTAATGCACTGCAGACCGTCAAATCTAACCCCTTATCTACCTACACCAGTTAAAACTCCCTTAATCATTAGCATAGGGCCAATTACAAACTCTCAAATCCTAAGCTTATCTTCAGGTTGAGATTTAAAAGTATCTGTGAGCTGTGGCAGATTTATGTATTTTAAACAGCGAGCATAGCACTACTTAAAAGGGTCACCCGCATATATTGGATATTCATAAAGGGAAAGAAAATCTGCCTGTAAGATTACATTATGCATATCTGCCTGGAGCCACATACAATATGAAGAAAGAACCCCTCTTAACAAGGTCTCTCACAATGACTAACAGCTGCTTCCATAAATAAAATGCAGCGCTAGGTAACAAGTGTATTGTGTATAGAAAGGTCACCCAGTGCTCCAGGTTGAGTTGCAGTGCAGACAGTGCAGTGTTTCTCCAGGAACCATTGACTTGACAAAGTGGCTATGCCTTGACCCTGCTTAAATGTCAATCTGTTGAAAAACACCTCACCACAAATGGCTGTTCACACCTCCCAGCAGCCTGGAAAAATAATCCATTGTGAGGGGTCAGTGGCAGCGTAGGCTTGATAATTCACAGCTCAAATGGCAGAATAACAATGTTTGTGTTTGGAGTGAACTCAGATGGGCAGAGGTCGCACTGCACTGTACGGTGGCAGGAGGAGGAAGGGATTAATTATATACGGAACAAAAATTTAAAAGCAACATTTAAAGTGTTGGGCCCATGTTTCATGAGCTGAAATAAAAGATCCCAGAAATGTTCCACACACACAAAATGTATCTCAAATGTTGTGCACAAATTCGTTTTACATCCCTGTTAGTGAGCATTTTTCCTTTGCCAAGAAGGGGGAATGCTGATGAGTGTTATGTCTCTAATAAAGCCCTTTTGTGGGGGAAAAACTCATTCTGATTGGCTGGGCCTGGCTCCCCAGTGGGTGGGCCTATGCCCTCCCAGTCCCACCCATGGCTGCGCCCCTGCCCAGTCATGTGAAATCCATTGATTAATTCTAATTCGTTTATTTCAACTGACGGATTTCCTTATATGAACTGTAACTCAGTAGAACCTTTGAAAATATTGCATTTATATTTTTATTCAGTATAAAAACTCCACCTACGTAGCAGCTTGATGTGAATAGAGAAGCAGAGAGGAAACTAGTTACAAACTGCAGGTGGGTTTACAGTATGTGTCTCAAATGGCACACAGAATATGTAGTGCACTACTTTTGATGAGGGCCATCAAAAGTAGTGCACTATAATATAGTAGAGGTACTCTGATAGGGAACAGGATGTCATTTGGGACACAGTCTGTATCTCGGATCGAGGACCAATACTCTCACTAACAAGATGTCAGAGTCTGGCCATCTTGTCATTTGTGAAGGTGGAGAGAGGAGCACTTTTAAAATCTCTTGCAGAGCAGAACAGTCTTTACATCTCTCTCCTCCGGCACCAAGCAAGCCCCGAGCCCCGATGCTGATATGCTCATCCAGTGCTAGGCCATAACTCCTGGGAGAGATACGAGATTCTGTTCAAGTGATGGACTACCTCCCTCCATCAGTATGGTGTAAACGATCCAGCCAGGACAGTCAGCTATTCCATCTCTAGCTTGACAAAAAGATACGTCAGAATAAACAAAGTCAGCTGTGTCCTCTTGTTGCCTTTCATACACTTTTGCCATTCAGTCCATGCCAGCTGAAAAAGCCTATACTCCTGACCTGCAAGCCGATATTTCATTTCATAATTGGTTAAAATAGTTAGGGTTAAGGTAAGGCTGTCATTGTAAATAATCATTTGTTCTTAGCTGACTTGCCTACTTAAATAAAGGTTACAAATTTAAAAAAGAGTCAGTTTTAGATTTTGGTTAATTGTTTTGGAGGTCAGCAGTGTCCTTATAGCCTCTCCCATGCCAAAAAGCCACAACTGACCACTTTGAGCAGCCAGACTCAAGATTCACTTTAATTACTTGACAACATCTAGACTCAGTGTACCGGTAAATCAACGGCTAAAGAGACTCGACTGTGGAAGAGCGATAGCGAGAAATAGGCTAAAGTATTGCACCCTGCAATAAATAGGTTCAAGCTTAGTGCAGAGCTCCTAGGCAACCAACATCAAGGCTGCAACATGTTAGTCAGGTGGCAACAGAACTGTTCTACTTTCATTCAGACCAGGGACATCACCACTGAGAAATAGAAGGAAGCCCACAACAACAACTAAAGTCAAACTGTCACAGACAATAATAAAGAATACATTCAAGCATAATTCATTTATATTACGAGCGTAGTTGGTTAAGCCGCAGAAAAAAAGAGCAATCCACCCACTAGCCATGATTGGCTGTGATAACGAGTGGGCTGGAGTTCTGATTGGTCTGCCATGTAGCACGCTTCTGTCTATAACATGAGCTGGTCAGTATGTGTAGGTAATCCTTTCTAACACATAAAAAAAAAGATATCACCTAGTAGAACTGCATGAGTGTTGCTCTCCACTTTCTGGAGGACTGAGTTTTGAATTAGAGTATGATAGCTAAGGAGATGGAGAGAATTCTGCATTTTGATTTCAAATACAGTGGCGTGCGAAATTATTCACCCCCTTCACATTTTTCCTATTTAGTTGCCTTACAACCTGGAATCAAAATTGATTTTTGGGGGGGTGGTATCATTTGATTTACACAACATGCCTACCACTTTGAAGATGCAATATATTTCTTATTGTGAAACAAACAAGAAAAGACACAAAAAAAAACAGAAAACTTGAGCCACCCTTTTCAGCAATTACAGCTGCAAGTTTCTTGGGGTATGTCTCTATAAGCTTGGTACATCTAGCCACTGGGATTTTTGCCCATTCTTCAAGGCAAAACTGCTCCAGCTCCTTCAAGTTGGATGGGTTCTGCTGGTGTACAGCAATATTTAAGTCATACCACAGATTTTCAATTGGATTGAGGTCTGGGCTTTGACTAAGCCATTCCAAGACATTTAACTGTTTCCTCTTAAAACACTCGAGTGTTGCTTTAGCAGTATGCTTAAGGTCATTGTCCTGCTGGTAGGTGAACCTCCGTCCCAGTCTCAAATCTCTTGAAGAATGAAACAGGTTTCCCTCAAGAATGTCCCTGTATTTATTACCATGCATCATTCCTTCAATTCCGACCAGTTTCCCTGTCCCTGCCGATAAAAAACATCCCACAGCATGATGATGCCACCACCATGCTTCACTGTGGAGATGGCATTCTCTAGGTGATGAGAGGTGTTGGGTTTGCCCAAGACATAGTGTTTTCCTTGATGGCCAAAAAGCTACATTTTTGTCTCATCTGACCAGAGTACCTTCTTCCATATGTTTGGGGAGTCTCCCACATGCCTTTGGGCGAACACCAAACCCATTGCTTAGTGGTGTTGCAGAGTGGGGCATTCAGAACATGTGTACATCTACTGAGATCATGTGACAGATAATGTGACACTTAGATTGCACACAGGTGGACTTTATTTAACTAATTATGTGACTTCTGAAGGTAATTGGTTGCACCAGATCTTATTTAGGGGCTTCATAGCAAAGGGGGTGAATATATATATGCACACACCACGTTTCCGTGTTTTATTTTAACTTCTTCGATATAGGGGGCGCTCTTTTAATTTTTGGATGAAAAACGTTCCCGTTTTAAACAAGATATTTTGTCATGAAAAGATGCTCGACTATGCATATAATTGACAGCTTTGGAAAGAAAACACTCTGACGTTTCCAAAACTGCAAAGATATTGTCTGTGAGTGCCACAGAACTGATGTTACAGAAAAAACCCAGATAAAAATACAATCAGGAAGTGCCACATTTTTTGAAACCGCCTCATGGCAATGACTCCTTATATGGCTGTGGAGGAGCTAGGAGTCAGCTTACCTTTTCCACGTTTTCCTCAAGGTGTCTGCAGCATTGTGACGTATTTGTAGGCATATCATTGGAAGATTGACCATAAGAGACTACATTTACCAGGTGGTCGCTTGGTGTCCTCCGTCGCAATTATTGCGTAATCTCCAGCTGCAGTATTTTTCCATTTGCCTCTGATGAGAAACTGACTGCCAGGAATGATTTTTCATCTAATAGAATTGTGAAAAACACCTTGAGGATTGATTCTAAACAACGTTTGCCATGTTTCTGTCGATATTATGGAGCTAATTTGGAAAATAGTTTGGCGTTGTAAGTGACTGCATTTTCGTTTTTTTTTTCTTAGTCAAACGTGATAAACAAAACAGAGCTATTTCTCTTACACAAATAATATTTTGGGAAAAAAATAACATTTGCTATCTAACTGAGAGCCTCGTCATAGAAAACATCCGAAGTTCTTCAAAGGTAAATTATATTATTTGAATGCTTTTCTTGTTTTTGTGAAAATGTTGCCTGCTGAATGCTAGGCTTAATGCTATGCTAGGCTATCAATACTCTTACACAAATGCTTGTGTAGCTTTGGTTAAAGCATATTTTGAAAATCTGAGATGACAGTGTTGTTAACAAAAGGCTAAGCTTGTGTTTCAATATATTTATTTAATTTAATTTGCGATTTTCATGAATAGGAAACGTTGCATTATGGTAATGAGCTTGAGGCTATGATTACGTTCCCGGATACGGGATTGCTCGACGCTAGAGGTTAAATAATTTTTTGAAACAAGCAGTTTTTTTCATTTCACTTCACCAATTTGGACTATTTTGTGTATGTCCATTACATGAAATTGCCCAAAAAATCCATTAAAATTACAGGTTGTAATGCAACAAAATAGGAAAAAATCCAAGGCGGATGAATACTTTTGCAAGGCACTGTATGCAGGCAGAGTCAAAAAGAGAACACACAGAAGACTGTTGTATAAAACACCTGTCTCCGGATTACATCTTCAAACTAAGGGCAACTATGACATCCATGACAGAGAGAGAGAAGCGTCCATCCACGTATACAGGTAAGATAGTCTAGCTAGCTACATTTTCAGATATTACACATTTCAAATGTTGTCAGAAAGTAATTTTCATTTCAAGTTAAAGTGTACTGTTAGCTAGCTAGCTAACGTTAGCTGGCTGGCTCGCTAGCTCACATTACGTGTATGATCCGTGTAGTTATATTATTTGTATCTCAGAGCCATTTGCATTGATAGTTATAGCCTAATGTTAGCTTGCTAACATTGAACCTGGTTGGTTAGCTACCTGCAGATTCATGCAGGGTAGTAACGTTATGAGTTGGGATTATGGTTACTTGTTTAGCTAGCTAGCTACATGTCTAACAAAAGATGCAAGTAACCATTTAATAGAATGTTCATGAGGTCACTGCGACAACTGACAATAGACGTAGCTGGTAAATTTGCTCTGGCTCTCGTCTGAGTGTGCCAGAGCACAGAATAACTGACACATTTCTGAACTCTCAACACCTGTTGAATATGGCCGGTGTCAGTAAACGTTGGCAAAAAAGCACAATTAAATTGCTGCAAGCAGCACAGTTGCAGTCACCAACGCTCTGGATAACATAAAAACAGCCTGACCAGATCTGCTAGGGATAGTAAAATGGTCAGAGTGAGGTGTTCTCTCATTTGTGTCTGGAAGTAGCTAGCAAGCTAGCCAACATTAGCCAGTTAACTTGGGTGCTTGACTGCTGTTAGGTCAGAATGCTCAGATCAAACCTATTCCTCGTCCAGTGTGCGTTGTGAATGCTCCGCGAGCGAAACTCTCATAATTTACGAACGGACAATCTGACAACGCTCTGAGTTTACGAACACCCAGAACGCACTCTGAGCACACTCTGGCACTGCAGATAAAATTTACGAACACACCCGTAGTATAAACCAGCCTAAAGTCCTGAAATCTTTGGTTGCTTAGTACATGGCCTCACATGTGAATTAAGAGATGGGTGGGGCTAAGGCTTTAGAGGTTGTGAATGATACTGAATGGGTGTAGACAAAGAAGAGCTCTCCAGTAGTTGTACCAAAACACTAAAAAGAGACATTTTCTCAAAAGTGAGGTTACAAGTTTATCAATCTTCAAAGAAAAATTACTTTCCCATTGTTCCTCAAATGTAGTGTATGATATACCATTTTCTAGCCCTGAGTCTCTACTTTTATCCAATGTAAACAACACAATTTCAAATTTTGCTATATAAGACCGAATCAAGACGGTCGGTCACATACAGTGGCTTGAGAAAGTATTCACCCCCCCTTGGAATTTTTCACATTTTGTTGCCTTACAACCTGGAATTAAAATGGCTTTTTGGGGGGTTTGTATCATTTGATTTACACAACATGCCTACCACTTTGAAGATGCCACTTATATTTTTTTGTGAAACAAACAAAAAATAATAAAAAAAATTTTTAAACTTGAGCGTGCATAACTATTCACCCCCTAAGTCAATACTTTGTAGAGACACCTTTTTCAGCAATTACAGCTGCAAGTCTCTTGGGGTATGTCTCTATAAGCTTGGCACATCTAGCCACTGGGATTTTTGCCCATTCTTCAAGGTAAAACTGCTCCAGGGATGGTTATTTCGGGGTGATGAGAGGTGTTGGATATGCGCCAAACATAGCATTTTCCTTGATGGTCAAAAAGCTTAATTTTAGTCTCATCTAACCAGAGTACCTTCTTCCATTTGTTTGGGGAGTCTCCCACATGCCTTTTGACGAACACCAAACGTGTTTGCTTTTATCTTTCTTTAAGCAATGGATTATTTTCTGGCCACTCTTCCGTAAAGCCCAACTCTGTGGAGTGTACGGCTTAGTGGTCCTATGGACAGACACTCCAATCTCCACCGTGGAGCTTTGCAGCTCCTTCAGGGTTCTTTTTGGTCTCTTTGTTGCCTCTGATTAATGCCATCCTTGCCTGGTCCGTGAGTTTTGGTGGGCGACCCTCTCTTGGCAGGTTTGTTGTGGTGCCATATTCTTTCAATTTTTTAATAATGGATTTAATGGTGCTCCGTGGGATGTTAAAAGTTTCTGATTTTTTTAATAATCTAACCCTGATCTGTACCTCTCCACAACTTTGTCCCTGACCTGTTTTGAGAGCTCCTTGGTCTTCATGGTGCTGCTTGCTTGGTGGTGCTCCTTGCTTAGTGGTGTTGCAGACTCAGGGGCCTTTCAGAACAGGTGTATATCTACTGAGATCATGTGACAGATCATGTGACACTTAAATTTCACTTCACAAATTTGGACTATTTTGTGTATGTCCATTACATGAAATCCAAATAAAAATGTAAATTACAGGTTGTAATGCAACAAAATAGGAAAAATTCCATTACAGCTGTGAGTCTTTCTGGGTAAGTCTCTAAGAGATTTCCATACCTGGATTGTACAATATTTGCCCAATATATATTTTGTATTCTTCAAGCTCTGTCAAGTTAGTTGTTGATCATTGCTAGACAGAATTTAAGTCTGCCATAGAGTTTCAAGCTGATTTAGGTCAAAACTGTAACTAGGCCACATTCACATTCCATGTGGTCTTGGTAAGCAACTCAAGTGTATATTTGGCCTTGTGTTTTCCGTAATTGTCCTGCTGAAAGGTGAATTCGTCTCCCAGTGTCTGGTGGAAATCAGACTGAACCAATTGTTCCTCTTTCCACTTAGCTATATTTTTAGATCAGTACAGTATAAGAAAACCAGTCTGTTTTTCCATCTGATATAATTGGAAAAGTAATATGAGGGCACGCTAAACCCTAAGACATGGGATGCATCGCAACTAGCACCCTATTCCCATATATTGCACTACTTTTGATGAGGGCCATCAAAAGTAGTGCACTATATTATAGTAGAGGTACTCTGATAGGGAACAGGATGTCATTTGGGACACAGTCTGTATCTCGGATCTCGGACCAATACTCTCACTAACAAGATGTCAGAGTCTGGCCATCTTGTCATTTGTGAAGGTGGAGAGAGGAGCACTTTTAAAATCTCTTGCAGAGCAGAACAGTCTTTACATCTCTCTCCTCCGGCACCAAGCAAGCCCCGAGCTCCGATGCTGATATGCTCATCCAGTGCTAGGCCATAACTCCTGGGAGAGATACGAGATTCTGTTCTAGTGATGGACTACCTCCCTCCATCAGTATGGTGTAAACGATCCAGCCAGGACAGTCAGCTATTCCATCTCTAGCTTGACAAAAAGATACGCCAGAATAAACAAAGTCAGCTGTGTCCTCTCTGGTTACCATTCATACACTTTTGCCATTCAGTCCATGCCAGCTGAAAAGCCTATAATCCTGACCTAAAAGCCGATATTTAATTTCAGACTTGGTTAAAATTAGGTTATGGTTAGAGTTAAGGTACGGGTCAGTTTTAGATTTTGGTTAATTGTTTTGGAGGTCAGCAGTGTCCTTATAGCCTCTCCCATGCCAAAAAGCCACAACTGACCACTTTGAGCAGCCAGACTCAAGATTCACTTTAATTACTTGACAACATCTAGACTCAGTGTACCGGTAAATCAACGGCTAAAGAGACTCGACTGTGGAAAAGCGAGAGCGAGAAATAGGCTAAAGTATTGCACCCTGCAATAAATAGGTTCAAGCTTAGTGCAGAGCTCCTAGGCAACCAACATCAAGGCTGCAACATGTTAGTCAGGTGGCAACAGAACTGTTCTACTTTCATTCAGACCAGGGACATCACCACTGAGAAATAGAAGGAAGCCCACAACAACAACTAAAGTCAAACTGTCACAGACAATAATAAAGACCAGGGACATCACATGCAGATAAAGGATGTGTCCTGATTGCTACTGGGTCAGTGATGATTGTTATTAGCCTCGGCCTACATTAGATGGTTTTACAGAATTTACTCATGATTGTTTAACAGATTAGCACAGGCTCATTGGTGCCTGATAAAGTGAAAAGGCTTGTTCCACATTGTATTCATTAGTGAATAGGCACACTTAAACCCAGGCTTGAAAATGTTGAAGGCTATTCAGGGGAGCTTGATCAACCCTATTATATTTCAGAATGTAAGGTTGAAATGTTTTAATCATTGTAAATTACCGTTCCGAGTGGATTGATTTTTGATATCTATTGATTTTCAGAGTATGCTCTAACACAGACCCATGCATCTTGGCCCACCGGTGATTCACTTTAGCTAATCTAATTCTGTGAGGGAAATATTTATTGTTGTTGTGTTTTAAATGCTGTTCCATTTCCAAGCCGTTCCACTCTGATCTATCCTATATGTTAATCCATGTTTAGAAAACAACATTCATTAAATCAGGATATCATATTGACACTGTACTTTTTATAACACTTTCACTTCGCTATATTAATAGATCAGTAGAGTATAAGAAGACCAGTCTGTTTTTCCATCTGATATAATTGGAAAGGGAATGAGAGGGCACGCTAAACCCTAAGACATGGGCTGCATCTCAAATAGCGCCCTATTCCCTATGTAGTGCACTACTTTTGATCAGGGCTGTCAAAAGTAGTGCACTATACAGGGATAGGGTACCATGTTTAGATGCATCCATAGAACAGCTGTGCAATCAGACCAGACACTACAGCCTGTGATATAAATCTACTGGTTAGGCCTAATTCAGGGCACTTAGGAAATGGGGATGGACTCACCTTTGGCTGAAGAGAAAGACCCATAAAAACTTCAGCGCAGGTGGACATTTATCAGAGGGCCACTGCAACTGTGCTGCTACACCTGCAAGACAAAACAATATATGTTTTTTAGGCTGCTCGCTTCATCAGATATGATAGGTCCAGTAAATTGGCAAAATGAATGTACCTTCCATACTAGAAATATAATAGTATGGTCAAAATAACACATTGTGCCGTTCTGGAGCTTTGCAAGCTCTGATCCAACTTCTCTTTGATTACTGCATTGTTGGGTTTAGAGCTTGCAAGAAAGGCATTTCACTGTACATGTGCACGTGACATTAAAACTTGAAACTTAAAGTAGGTCATTATACAACTGATATGCCAAGATAAATGATTCTAAAACATGGTTTGATCGGTTGACTGCTAAACCCAGTAAGGCAGTTCTCCCATGTCTTTTCACACTGGCCTAATTCATTCCAACAACCCAGTTGACCTTTGGCCCATCTTAGTCACCAAAGAGGATATTTATATCAAAGATATGGGATTTTATATACTTGTAGGTAATAGACATACACCTAAGAGACAATGACGCTCTAGCCTTAAAAGAGACGGACCTTTAAAAAAGACATCTCATTCAATACAGTGAAATGTCAACCAAGACTTAGTCCCAGTAGATCTGAGACTAGACTGGTGACATTTACCCTCTCTATGGGCTTCCTCTTAGCCATGGCTCCACACACACACACACTGGTGGTGTGGTGAGTCACTGACAGTCTGAGCAGGACAATAAAAGAGCACTATTAGGGCTGTGAGTGAGGCTAGTGGTGCATGGAGACTATATTGTATATGACAGGAAACACTGTTGGATCTGCTGTCCTGCTATGTTTAGAGGAAGAGAACAGAACGATGCTGACTGTGAGAGGACAGGACCTCCAGCTGAACACCCGCCATCTCCCCCTCTCTTTTCTATTATCACCCTTAGTGTCTCTGTCTTTCCCCTTTCCCACTCTCTGTCTTTCCCCCCTCTCTCTCTGTCTTTCCCCCCTCTCTCTGTCTTTCCCCTCTCTGTCTTTCCCCGTCTTTCCCCTCTCTCTGTCTTTCCCCCTCTCTCTGTCTTTCCCCCTCTCACTGTCTTCCCCCTCTCTCTTTCCCCCATCTCTCTCTCTCTGACTTGCCCCTCTCTCTCTGTCTTTCCCCTCTCTCCGTCTTTCCCCGTCTTTCTCCTCTCTCAGTCTTTCCCCTCTCTCCGTCTTTCCCCTCTCTCCGTCTTTCCCCTCTCTCCGTCTTTCCCCTCTCTCCGTCTTTCCCCTCTCTCCGTCTTTCCCCTCTCTCCGTCTTTCCCCTCTCTCCGTCTTTCCCCTCTCTCCGTCTTTCCCCTCTCTCCGTCTTTCCCCTCTCTCTCTTTACCCTCTCTCTCTCCGTCTTTCCCCTCTCTCTCTCCGTCTTTCCCCTCTCTCTCTCCGTCTTTCCCCTCTCTCTCTCCGTCTTTCCCCTCTCTCTCTCCGTCTTTCCCCGTCTTTCCCCTCTGTCTTTCCCCTTTCTCTCTCCCCGTCTTTCCCCTCTCTCTCTTTCCCCTCTCTCTATCTGTCTTTCCCCCCTCTCTGTCTTTCCCCGTCTTTCCCCTCTCTCTCCGTCTTTCCCCTCTCTCCCCGTCTTTCCCCGTCTTTCCCCTCTCTCTCCCTATCTTTCCCCTCTCTCTCTCTCCATCTTTCCTCCCCTCTCCCTCTCAGTCTTTCCTCCCCTCTCCCTCTCCGTCTTTCCTCCCCTCTCCCCGTCTTTCCTCCCCTCTCCCCGTCTTTCCTCCCCTCTCCCCGTCTTTCCTCCCCTCTCTCGGTCTTTCCTCCCCTCTCTCTGTCTTTCCTCCCCTCTCTCTGTCTTTCCTCCCCTCTCTCTCCCTCTCTCTCCCCGTCTTTCCCCCCTCTCTCTCTCTCTCTCTCTCTCTCTCTGTCTTTCCCCCCCCCCTCTGTCTCCCCCCCTCTGTCTTTCGTCTCTCTCTCGCTCTCTGCCACCAGGCCACACATCTGCCACCAGGCCTTAATCCTACTGTTGTCTGCTGATAAGATAATGCTCCCAATGAATGGCAAAGAGAGGGAAACAAGGACTCCTATTTTTATCTGGCTATGCCAAATCGTTTACTTGCTGGTTTTATAGCTCCCCTGATGTCAAATGAAATAGTAATGAATGAAATGGGAGCTGCAGTAAAAAGTGCATATACAGAAAGTAATTTGCTGCGAAAAAGCAAAAAGCCTTGTTTAAAATGTGATGACATTTACCATTCCTGGGAGGCCTGTAAAGGTGAACTGGCAGCAGTGGTAGTGGTGGTCATTCACTGATGCCGCACACACACACACACACACACACACAAACACACACACTGCAGGATCCTTTATGCAACAGCCTTTTAGCTGTCATTTTACAGTGGGGGATATTCAGAACACGGATATTTACATACAGAACAAGCAAACAGAGTAAAAGTTTCCTTTTAAAAGGTCCTAGGGGATAAGTTAGAGAAGAAAAGGTCTCCAAATCACCTCAGACTGACTCATTAGAATAGGCACAGTGGTGTCTGTTAGCTTTAGTAAAAACATCAGCTATTTGTATTAAAACAATATCCCTAGAATAGATGAAAGAAATATAGGAGGGTGAATGATGGTGTAGTAACACAGAACAGGGCATATATATGACCTGTGTTTGAATGTAGAAATGTGATGCCATAATGGCTCATTTTATTACTTGGTGCCTATAGGGTAGGGATCATCAACTAGATTCAGCCGCGGGCCGATGTTTTCTTGAGCGGATGGCCGAGAGGCCAGAACATAATTACAAATCATTTGTAGACTGCATATTAACCGCAAGAATCCCAAACAGATATAATGGTTGACTAAAACATAATAATTTCAAACCTTTTTTACATGTGTATACGATCCCGTCAAGTCTCTCTATTATGCGGAGGAATACCTGCGAACTGATTTTTTAAATTAAAATCACTTGGAGCTGATTTTCTGCTGTTTTTTACAGTCTTATGTCCAACAATGAAAAGTCCACACAAATGTTATTTAATTAGTTTTTTTTCTCAGAAAACTGGGGGGAAGGGCAAATAAAATCACCCACGGGTCAAATCGGAGAACACTGCTCCAGGGTAATTCAGACTGTTAACTGAGGATGTTTTTACGGTGTTTGTTGTGCTTTCGCATCTCTGTTTTGTATTGTATTGATGTGTATATTTTTGTACTTACTGGGCTCATCTGTAAAAGGGTGTTTCCACGAGGCAGCGGCAACATCCCAAATAGCACTCTATTCCCTAGTGCATTACTCTTGACCAGGGGAGGTTCAGGTTTCACTACCCTGAAACCACTGCCTCTTCTCAACACAAAGGAACAACCTACTCTTCAAATACTTGGTGGTCCTTTATGTCAGTTTTGGCCACATGAGTTAGAAGGAAATCTCAATAGTAGTCCTGTTAACCAGTGTAGAACAACAAGCAAACACGCACACACATTTCTCTTTTTGTTCCCTATGTCTTATGTTCGCCAAGCCTTTCTTGATGAGTGAAATTATTATTTTTCTATTGCAAGTAAAAGCAGTCACTTTACACACTCAGACAGACAGACAGAATGCAGGGTCATTAAATAGAGATGGGAGTGGACTGGGCAAGACAAAAGCAGCCATGGCAAATTTGAAGGGGTGTGGGTCGCATTTGTTGGGGCTATACTCAATTAAAAAGCTATTTGTTCCCCCAGTCCCATCCCTGGCTTGCACTCCTAAATGACAGCCCCACACAGACATGTTGAAGGGTCAGAGTGGCACAGCCTGGGCCCCAGCTCCAGTATGGCTGTATGGCAGACATAACCCAGACCCATCAGCACTACCGTATGGCAGACATAACCCAGACCCAGCAGCACTACCGTATGGCAGACATAACCCAGACCCAGCAGCACTACCGTATGGCAGACATAACCCAGACCCAGCAGCACTACCGTATGGCAGACATAACCCAGACCCAGCAGCACTACCGTATGGCAGACATAACCCAGACCCAGCAGCACTACCGTATGGCAGACATAACCCAGACCCAGCAGCACTACCGTATGGCAGACATAACCCAGACCCAGCAGCACTACCGTATGGCAGACATAACCCAGACCCAGCAGCACTACCGTATGGCAGACATAACCCAGACCCAGCAGCACTACCGTATGGCAGACATAACCCAGACCCAGCAGCACTAGCGTATGGCAGACATAACCCAGACCCAGCAGCACTACCGTATGGCAGACATAACCCAGACCCAGCAGCACTACCGTATGGCAGACATAACCCAGACCCAGCAGCACTACCGTATGGCAGACATAACCCAGACCCAGCAGCACTACCGTATGGCAGACATAACCCAGACCCAGCAGCACTACCGTATGGCAGACATAACCCAGACCCAGCAGCACTACCGTATGGCAGACATAACCCAGACCCAGCAGCACTACCGTATGGCAGACATAACCCAGACCCAGCAGCACTACCGTATGGCAGACATAACCCAGACCCAGCAGCACTACCGTATGGCAGACATAACCCAGACCCAGCAGCACTACCGTATGGCAGACATAACCCAGACCCAGCAGCACTACCGTATGGCAGACATAACCCAGACCCAGCAGCACTACCGTATGGCAGACATAACCCAGACCCAGCAGCACTACCGTATGGCAGACATAACCCAGACCCAGCAGCACTACCGTATGGCAGACATAACCCAGACCCAGCAGCACTACCGTATGGCAGACATAACCCAGACCCAGCAGCACTACCGTATGGCAGACATAACCCAGACCCAGCAGCACTACCGTATGGCAGACATAACCCAGACCCAGCAGCACTACCGTATGGCAGACATAACCCAGACCCAGCAGCACTACCGTATGGCAGACATAACCCAGACCCAGCAGCACTACCGTATGGCAGACATAACCCAGACCCAGCAGCACTACCGTATGGCAGACATAACCCAGACAGCCAAAGAGGTTTTTCAGACAACAGGCATAGCCCCTTCCCCTCTCCCCTCACATCCCTCCTCTCCCCTCACATCCCTCCTCGCCCCTCACATCCCTCCCTGCCCCTCCTCTCCCCTCACATCTCTCCTCGCCCCTCACATCCCTCCGTGCCCTTCCTCTCCCCTCGCGCCCCTCCTCTCCCCTCATCTCCCCTTTCCTCCCTCTCCTCTTGAACACCACCCCTCCCTCCTTTCTCTCGAACACCACCCCTCCCTCCCTTCTCTCCTCTTGACCCCCCTCCCTCCCTCCCTCCCTCCCTCCCTCCCTCTCTCCTCTTGACCCCCCTCCCTCCCTCCCTCTCTCCTCTTGACCCCTTCCTCCTCTCCTCTTGACCCCTCCCTCCCTACTCTCCTCTCCTCTTGACCCCTCCCTCCTCTCTTGTCCTCCTGACTCCTCCCTCCCACTCTTCTTGACCCCGTCCCTCCCTCCCCCTCTCTCCCCTCTCGCCTCACGTCCCTCCTCTCGCCTCACGTCCCTCCTCTCCCCTCACGTCCCTCCTCTCCCCTCACGTCCCTCCTCTCCCCTCACGTCCCTCCTCTCTCCTTTATGTTCCTCCTCTCGCCTTCCCCTCTCCCCTCTCGCCTCACGTCCCTCCTCTCACCTCACGTCCCTCCTCTCGCCTCACGTCTCTCCTCTCGCCTCACGTCCCTCCTCTCCCCTCACGTCCCTCCTCTCTCCTTTATGTTCCTCCTCTTGCCTTCCCCTCTCCCCTCTCGCCTCACGTCCCTCCTCTCGCCTCACGTCCCTCCTCTCGCCTCACGTCCCTCCTTTATGTTCCTCCTCTCGCCTTCCCCTCTCCCCTCTCGCCTCACGTCCCTCCTCTCGCCTCACGTCCCTCCTCTCGCCTCACGTCCCTCCTCTCTCCTTTATGTTCCTCCTCTCGCCTTCCCCTCCCTCCTCTCCTCTTGACTCCCCCCTCCGTCTCCACTTCTTGACCCCTCACTCCTCTCATCTCCTCTTGATCCCTCCCTCATCTCATCCCCTCCTCTCCTCTTAACCCCTCTCCTCTCGACTCCTCCCTCCCTACTCGACTGCCCCTCCCTCCCTCCCTCCCTCCTCTCGCTCTCCCTCCATCCTCTTGACTCCCCCTCCCTCCCTCTTCTTGACTCCCTCTCCTCTTGACTCCCCCTCCCTCCCTCTTTCCCCCCCAGTCTGTCTCATCAGCCCTCTGACATCCATTTAGACTCTCATTTACAGGCTGTTAGTGCTGGAGCCCATCCAGTAACAGAACCCCCATGCAGATACAGACAGACACATCACAGTGTGGTCAAACACAGGCATTGCAATGACATTCAACTGGCCTCATTCAGAATGGGAGATCCACATAGCTGAGACTATTATATCAGGGTAAACAATCCTATAAAAGGCAGAATCATATCTTTGTGAAGTGCTGAAGTAGGGTGAACAGACTGACAGGGAGTGCAGTGCTCACTAAAGGATATGCTAATATGGAGCCTTATTCAGCCTTGAGAGTGATTGGCACAGTGTGTTGGATAGAATGGATAGTTCTGGGTTGAAGAACACAATGCCAAGACAGTGAGAGGAAGAAGAGGGATGAAAGAAAGGAACGGAAGAGAAAGATAGGGAACCAGCTCAACGTGAATGTTGTATTTTCTGTCTTTAAGCGTACTACACTCTATGGTGTATAACTGTTATGAAGTGTACAGGTAAGGTGATGTCTTGTGAATTAAAGCACATTAAGAATGCGTACAGGCATTTTCACACGCAGAGAGCCTCGCCGTGTTAAGTTACAGTATGCCTACATGCACACAGAGTGTGAGTGATGCAAAAGGCGGTGTGGTAGTAAGCTAAATGAGAAGGGACATAACTGTTCATTGTGCTTCACTACACAGACAGACATCTCTCTGTTATGACTGGGAAGTCACACTATCTGCCATTGCCCTGGAATAAATATGGCTCGAGTCACTTTCAGTATGCCTTTTGTATCAACCACAGATCCACATGAAATTGAAATCTAATGTTTCGCCGTCAGTCAGGCGGCAGAAGTGTGATTTCCAGAGAGAGGGGGAAGTTAGAGTTGTCGGTAATGGACTCTCCCGGTCTTCTCTCATTTGGGAGTTTTCAGCAAGTGTGTCTGTCTGTAAAGCTGTCAGAGCGCATCACCCCCTAGTCTCCTTAGTTATTTTGCCTCAGTCAAACTCGTTATAGTCAAAGCCAATGGAAGGATGCCTATATCAAGTCCTCATTATGGGGGAGTGTGTTCATTTCAAAATGTCCAGTTAAAAGCGCTGTGATACTGTATGATCAAAGATGCAATACATTACACTCCAGATCAGGAAGTCAGTCATGGTAGTAGAATTGTGCTGTGTTATGAGTAGGAATAGCAGATCCATGATAGTCTTAATTGTTACTCCTTCTCAGTGGTGTAAAGTAATACTTAGAGGTCGACAGATTCATCGGAATGGCCGATTAATTAGGGTCGATTTCAAGTTTTCATAACAATCGGTAATCTGCATTTTGGGACACCGATTATGGCCGAGTACATTGCATTTCATGAGGAGACTGCATGGCAGGCTGGCTATCTGTTACTCGAGTGCAGCAATGAGCCAAGGAAAGGTGCTAGCTAGCATTAAACTTATCTTATAAAAACAATCCATCTTAACATAATCACCAGTTAACTACACACGGTTGATGATATTACTAGTTTATCTAGCTTGTCCTGTGTTGCATATAATTGATGCAGTGCCTGTTAATTTATCATTGAACTACAGCCTACTTCGCCAAATGGGTGATGATTTAACAAGCGCATTCGCGAAAAAGCACTGTCGTTGCACCAATGTGTACCTAACCATAAACATCAATGCCTTTCTTAAAATCAATACACAAGTATATATTTTTAAACCTGCATATTTAGTTAATATTGCCTGCTAACATGAATTTCTTTTAACTAGGGAAATTGTGTCACTTCTCTTGCGTTCTGTGCAAGCAGAGTCAGAGTATATGCAGCAGTTTGGGCTGCTTGGCTCGTTGCGAACTGTGAAGACTATTTCTTCCTAACAAAGACAATAATTAATTTGCCAGAATTGTACATAATTAATAATAATAATAATTATATTATAATTAAGTCTATGATTTGATAGAGCAGTCTGACTGAGCAGTGGTAGGCAGTAGGCTCGTATGCATTCATTCAAACAGCACTTTCCTGCATTTGCCAGTAGCACTTCGCTGTGCTTCAAGTAATTGCACTGTTTATGACTTCAAGCCTATCAACTCCCGAAATTAGGCTGGCAATACTGTAGTGCCTATAAGAACATCCAATAGTCAAAGGTATATGAAATACAAATGGTATAGAGAGAAATAGTCTATAATTCCTATAATAACTACAACCTAAAACTTCTTACCTGGGAATATTGAAGACTCATGTTAAAAGGAACCACCAGCTTTCATATGTTCTCAAGTTCTGAGCAAGGAATTTAAACGTTAGCTTTTTTACATGGCAAATATTGCACTTTTACTTTCTTCTCCAACACCTTGTTTTTGCATTATTTAAACCAAAATTGAACAAGTTTAAATATTTATTTGAGACTAAATAGATTTTATTGATGTATTATATTAAGTTCAGATAAGTGTTCATTCTGTATTGTTGCTATTGCCATTATTACAAATCGGTATTTTTATTGAAAAATCATAATCTGTCGACCTCTAATACTTAAGTAATTTTTTGGGGTATCGGTACGTTACTATTTATAATTTTGGCAACTTTTACTTTTACTTCACTAAATTCCTAATAGGCTGCGTGCGTGCGCTGCAAAATAAATGTAGAAATCTATGTTATTCAATTATTGCACTGCGTTGCCAAGGGTTTTCTATTTCTGACGCAGATCGCGCTGCTAGTCCTGCCTCTCCCATCTCTTCATTGGTTTATAGAAGCAGGTACCCACGTGCCATCTCCTCATTGGTTATACCCACGTAGGTGATTGAAAGACGAACTGTGTTGCCGGTCGGTGTAGTAATACTATGATAGTTTAGATGCCAATCAACATATAAGTTCAAAGATGAAAAAGCCTGGAAGGAGGAGAGATGGCTAAAAACGATTCGGATGACCGTTTTATGTGTGGATTAGTTGTTGGAGTAGAGGACCTTGTTCATTTCAGGTAAAATAACTCCTCAATGTTTATAGGACAAATTAGTTTTCAAGTGCAAGCTAACTAGCTAAATTTCCAAAAATGTTTAATGCTGTTCAACCTGTTCCCCAAATTATGTAATTGGTTCAGAGTTTGTTTTGATATTTAACCTGTGTGTCGTGATCGCGTTTGGTGTAGGGGGACAAAATTAATTTATGCACGATGGCGCACGATGGTGCAGCCGGTTTGGGTTCCGTGTAAAGAAAATAATGTACTTTTCCCTGACATTTAAAAGAACTTGTTACATTTGGACAGGAAAATGGTCCAAGAGAACATCCCTGGTCATCCAAGAGAACATCCCTGGTCATCCCTACTGTCGCTGATCTGGCAGACTCACGAATCACAAATACCTCGATTGTAAAATATGTCTGAGTGTTGGAGTGTGCCCCTGGCTATCCACCGTCTGGTTTGCTGAATATAAGGAATTTGAAATGGTTTATACTTTTACTTTTGATACTTAAGTATATTTAAAACCAAATACTTTAAGACTTTTACTCAAGTAGTATTTTACTGGGTGACTTTCACTTTTACTTGAGTAATTTTTTATTAAAATATCTTTACTTTTCACTCAAGTATGAGAATTGAGTGTGTTCTCCACCACTGCTCCTTCTCCCCTTACCCTGAGGCATCCACAATGTATTATGGATGGATAGATGGCTATATAGTAGCACTGTCTGTGATTGACAAGTATCCTTTGTCAAGCATGTAAACATGAATAAAGCAGTCCGTGAAGCACAGCCAAATCTACGAGCCAGAAGTCAGAGAAGTGACCCTGGTGATGATAGATGGCCAACCCAGACAAGCTAAGTTTTTACATTTTTTATTTCACCTTTTTTAACCAGGTAGGCCAGTTGAGAACAGGTTCTCATACACAACTGCGACCTGGCCAAGATAAAGCAAAGCAGTGCAACACAAACAACAACACAGTTACACATAAACATACAGTCAATAACACAATACAAAAATCTATGTAGTGTGTGCAAATGTAGAATAGTAGAGAGGTAAGACAATAAATAGGCCATAGAGGCGAAATAATTACAATTTAGCATTAACACTGGAGTGATAGATGTGCAGATGATGATGTGCAAGTAGAGATACTGGGGTGAAAAGAGCAAGAGGATAAATAACTAAATGGGGATGAGGTAGTTGGGTGTGCTATTTACAGATTGGTAAGCTGCTCTGACAGCTGATGTTTTAAGTTAGAGGGAAAGATATAAGACTCCAGCTTCAGTGATTTTTCCAGTCAATGGCAGCAGAAAACTGGAAGGAGAGGTGGTCAAAGGAAGTGTTGGCTTTGGGGATGACCAGTGAAATATACCTGCTAGAGCGAGTGCTACGGATTGGTGTTCCTATGCTGACCAGTGAGCTGAGATAAGGCAGGGCTTTACCTAGCAAAGACTTGTAGATGACCTGGAGCCAGTGGGTTTGGCAACGAATATGTAGTGAGGGCAGGCCAACGAGAGCATACAGGTCGCAGTGGTGGGTAGTATATGGGGCTTTGGCGACATAACGGATGTCACTGTGAGTAGACTACATCCAATTTCCCGAGTAGAGTGTTGGAGGCTATTTTCTAAATGACATCGCCCAAGTCAATGATCGGTAGGATAGTCAGTTTTACAAGGCTATGTTTGGCAGCATGAGTGAAGGAGGCTTTGTTGCGGAATAGGAAGCCGATTCTAGATTTAATTTTGGATTGGAGATGCTTAATTTGAGTCTGGAAGGAGAGTTTACAGTCTAACCAGACACTTAGGTATTTATAGTTGTCCACATATTCTGACATAAGTCAGAACCGTCCGGAGTAGTGATGCTAGTCGGGCGGGTGGGTGCAGGCAACAAATCGGTTGAAGAGCATGCACTTACTTTTACTAACATTTAAAAGCAGTTGGAGGCCACGGAAGGAGTGTTGTATGGCGTTGAAGCTCGTTTGGAGGTTTGTTAGCACAGTGTCCAAAGAAGGGCCAGTTGTATACAGAATGGTGTCATTTGTGTAGAGGTGGATCAAGGAATCACCAGCAGCAAGAGCAACATCACTGATATATACAAAGAAAAGAGTCGGCCCGAGAATTGAACCCTGTGGCACCCCAATAGAGACTGCCAGAAGTCCGGACAACAGGCCCTCCGATTTGACACACTGAACTCTATCTGAGAAGTAGTTGGTGAACCAGGCGAGGCAGTCATTTGAGAAACCAAGGCTATTGAGTCAGGCGATAAGAATGCGGTGATTGACATAGTTAAAAGCATTGGCTAGGTCGATGAAGACAGCTGCACAGTTCTGTCTTTTATCGATGGTGGTTATGATATCGTTTAGTACCTTGAGCGTGGCTGAGGTGCACCCATGACCAGCTCGGAAACCAGATTGCATAGTGGAGAAGGCACAGTGGGATTCGAAATGGTCGGTGATCTGTTTGTTAATTTGGCTTTCAAAGATTTTAGAAAGGCAGGGCAGGATGGATATAGGTCTGTAACAGTTTGGGTCTAGAGTGTCTCCTCCTTTGAAGAGGGGGATGACCGAGGCAGCTTTCCAATCTTTGGGGATCTCAGACGATACGAAAGAGAGGTTGAATAGGCTAGTAATAGGGGTTGCAACAATTGCGGCGGATAATTTCAGAAAGAGAGGGTCCAGATAGTCTAGCCCAGCTGATTTGTAGGGATCCAGATTTTGCAGCTCTTTCAGAATATCAGCTCTCTGGATTTGGGTGAAGGAGAAGTGGGGGGGGCTTGGGCAAGTTGCTGCAGGGGGTGCTGAGATGTTGGCCGGGGTAGGGGTAGCCAGGTGGAAAGCATGGCCAGCCGTAGAAAAATGCTTATTGAAATTATCGATTATCGTAGATTTATCGGTGGTGACAGTGTTTCCTATCCTCAGTGCAGTGGGCAGCTGGGAGGAGGTGCTCTTTTTCTCCATGTACTTTACAGTGTCCCAAAACTTTATGGAATTAGTGCTACAGAATGCAAATTTCTGTTTGAAAAAGATAGCTTTAGCTTTCCTAACTGACTGAGTATATTGGTTCCTGATTTCCCTGAAAAGTTGCATATCGCGGGGGCAATTCGATGCTAATACAGAATGCCACAGGATGTTTTTGTGCTGGTCAAGTCTGGGGTGAACCAATGGCTATTTCTGTTCTTAGTTCTACATTTTTTAAAAGGGGCATGCTTATTTAAGATGGTGAAGAAAGCACTTTGATGAGCAACAACGTTTCCTCTACTGACGAGGTCAATATCCTTCCAGGATACCCGGGCCAGGTTGATTAGAAAGGCCTGCTCACTGAAGTGTTTTAGGGAGCGTTTGACAGTGATGAGGGCTGGTCGTTTGACCGCGGACCCATTACGCACGCAGGCAATGAGGCAGTGATTACTGAGATCGTGGTTGAAGACAGCAGAGGTGTATTTAGAGGGCAAGTTGGTCAGAATGATATCTCAGAGGGTGCCTATGGTTACGGATTTAAGGTTGTACCTGGTAGGTTCATTGATAATTTGTGTGAGATTGAGAGCATCTAGCTTAGATTGTAGGACGGCCGGGGTGTTACCCATGTCCCAGGTTAGGTCACCTAACAGTACTTACTCTGAAGATAGATGGGAGGCGATCAATTCATATATGGTGTC
Source organism: Oncorhynchus mykiss (assembly GCF_057628025.1). Lineage (NCBI taxonomy): Eukaryota > Metazoa > Chordata > Actinopteri > Salmoniformes > Salmonidae > Oncorhynchus > Oncorhynchus mykiss. Next base: position 66,645,134 of record NC_143032.1, on the reverse strand, counting down.
CAGGGCACAGCTGGGTGCTGAAGGGGGTCTATAACAAGCAGCAACAATGAGAGACTTGTTTCTGGAAATGTGGATTTTCAAAAGTAGAAGATCGAATTGTTTGGGCACAGACCTGGATAGTATGACAGAACCCTGCAGGCTTCCGCCCTCTTTGGCAGTTCTATCTTGTCGGAAAATATTATAGTTTGGGATGGAAATTTCTGGATTTTTGGTGGCCTTCCTAAACCAGGATTCAGACACGGCTAGGACATCCAGGTTGGCAGAGTGTGCTAAAGCAGCAAATAAAAACAAACTTAGGGTGGGGAGGAGGAGTAGGATAAGGGTATGGCTAAAGGCTATAAGAACTGATCGTCTAGTGTATTCGGAACAGAGAGTAAAAGGAGCATATTTCTGGGCGCGGAAGAATAGATTCAAGGCATAATGTACAGACATGGATATGGTAGGATGTGAGTACAGTGGAGGTAAACCTAGGCATTGAGTGATGATGAGAGAGGTTTTGTCTCTAGAGGCATCATTTATGCCAGGTGAGGTCACCACATGTGTGGGGGGTGGAACAAAAGGGCTAGCTAAGGCATATTGAGCAGGGCTGGAGGCTCTACAGTGAAATAAGACAATAATCACTAACCAAAACAGCAATAGACATGGCATATTGACGTTTGGGAGAGGCATGTGTAGCTGAGTGATCATAGGGTCCAGTGAGTAGCTAGGCGAGCTGGAGACACAGCGATTCAAACAGCTAGCGGGCTGAGGCTAGCAGGCTAGCAGATGAGCCTCCGGGGGACGTCGCAACGGAAGAGCCTGTTGACACCCCCTCGGACGGTTATGTCGGCAGACTAGTCGTGATGGATCGGTGGGACTCCGTGTCGGCAGTAAAGGGTCCAGGCCAATAGGCAAAATAGGTATTGTAGCCTAGGAATTGGCTGATGGATCTCTTCGGCTAGCCGGGAGAAGGGCCTAGCTCCAGGCTAACTGGTGCTTGCTTCGGGACAGAGACGTTAGCCAGGTGTAGGCACTCGGATAGCAGCTAGCTGCGATGATCCGGTGTAAAGGTTCAGAGCTTGTGGTAGGAATCCGGAGATGTGGTAGCAGTCCGATATGCTCTGGGTTGATATTGCGCTGTGTAGACTGGCAGGAATTGACCGTGCTGAGGCTGGCTGATGTCCGAGTTAACGGTGATGACTGCTAGCAGTGGCTAACTGACTACTAGCTAGTAGCTAGATAGCTGGCTAGCTGCTGATGGGGGTTCCGGTTCTAAAAATATAAAAAATAGCAGATCTGTACCACATTGGGAGAGGCGGGTTGCAGGAGAGTAAGTTCAGTCCTTAGATGGTAATTGAGATTAAAAATATATATAAAAAAATATATACAAAATATATACAAAGAAAACAATATATACATGGGACGGGACAAGACATGGCAAAACAGACATTCGACTGCTACGCCATCTTGGTGTAGGGTTAATCATTCCTGTACATCTTCATGTGCAGACTCTTTGCCATCATGGTGATATGCTTTGGAGATGCGTTTTATCAAAGCTTCCACGGAACATGGTCTCACTCCCTAGTGTCTATATTATCTTACATTGTCCACATGTTGTGTTACTGCCTGAATTTAAAATTGATTACATTGAGATGTTGTGTCACTGGCCTACACACAATACCCCAGAATGTCAAAGTGGAATTATGTTTTTGGAATTATTTACTAAAGCTGAAATGTCTTGAGTCAATAACAATTCAATCCCTTTGTTCTGTCTAACCTAAATAAGTTCAGGAGTAAAGATTTGATTAACAAGTCACATAATAAGTTGCATGGACTCACTCTGTGTGCAATAACAGTGTTTAACATGATTTTGGAATGACTAGCTCATGTCTGTACCCCACACATACAATTATCTGTAAGATCCCTCAGTTGTGCAGTAAATTTCAAACACAGATTCAAACACAAAGTCCAGGGAGGTTTTCCAATGCCTCACAAAGAAGGGCACCTACTGGTATATTGGTAAAAAAAAGTTTCAAAAGCAGACATTGCATATCTCTTTGAGCATGGTGAATTATTAATTACACTTTGGATATTGTAGTGTATCAATACACCCAGTCAATACAAAGATACAGGCGTCCTTCCTAACTCAGTTGCTCGAGACTGTCACACCCTGACCATAGTTTACTTTGTATATTTCTATGTTTTGGTTGGTCAGGGTGTGATCTGAGTGGGCATTCTATGTTACATGTCTAGTTTGTCCAGTTCTATGTTCGGCCTGATATGGTTCTCAATCAGAGGCAGGTGTTCGTCATTGTCTCTGATTGGGAACCATATTTAGGTAGCCTGGGTTTCACTGTGTGTTTGTGGGTGATTGTTCCTGTCTATGTGTTTTCACCAGATAGGCTGTTTAGGTTTTCGTTACGTTTATTGTTTTTGTAGTGTTTGTGTTTAGTGTGTTTTTTCATTAAACATGAATCGCAATCGACACGCTGCATTTTGGTCCGACTCTCCTTCACATACAGAATACCGTTACAGAGACGAAGGAAACCATTCAGGGATTTCATCATGAGGCCAATGGTTACTTTAAAACAGTTAGAGTTTAATGGCTGTGATAGGAGAAAACTGAGGATGGATCAACGACATTGTAGTTACTCCACAATACTAAAACCTAAATGACAGAGTGAAAAGAAGGAAGCCTATACAGAATTTAAAAAATGTGAATGTTCCCGAGGTGGTTTTGACTTAAATTGTCTTGAAAATCTATAGCAATACTTGAAAATGGCTGTCTAGCAATGATCAACAACTTGACAGAGCTTGAAGAATTTAAAAAAATAATATGCAAATATTTAGGTATGCAAAGCTCTTAGAGACTCACAACTGTAATTACTGCCAAATGTGATTCTAACATGGATTGACTCAGGGGTGTGTACATTTGCAAAAAATTCTAAAAACATGTTTTCACTTTGTTATTATGGGATATTGTGTGTAGAATTTTGAATTCAGGCTGTTACACAATTACAAATATGGAAGAAGTCAGGGGGTATGAATACTTTCTGAAAGCACTGTACCATAGCCAGTGGAAAGTTTAGCCTCCATTTATTCCAGGGAAAAAAGATAGAATTTTGAACTGTACAGCTTCATTTATGATACAGTATAAATGTAATGGGTGCTGACAAACTCAATCATTTTCAGAGGCAACAGAATTATAATGTTATCAGGTGAGGAATTAAAAAGCCGGAGAGAGTGAGAGGAAGGAGAGAGAGTGAGAGAAAGGAGAAAGAGAGAGAGGAAGGAGAGAGAGAGCGAGAGGAAGGAGAGAGCAAGAGAAAGGAGAGAGAGAGAGGAAGGAGAGATAGACAGGAAATGTGCCCACTGCCCACAAACTGAGCTGCACTTTTTAACCTCCTGCCAAATGTATGACCATAGAGAAATATTTCCCTAGATTACACAAACCTGCAAAGAATTTGAATTTGATAAACTCCCATATCTATTACGTGAAATACCACAGTGTGCCATCACAACAGCAAGATTTGTGACCTGTCACCACTAGAAAAGGGCAACCAGTGAACCAAACACCATTGTAAATACAACATATTTATGTGTATTAATTTTCCCTTTCGTACTTCAACAATTTACACATTGTTAAGACACTGTACATTAATATAACGTTTGAAATGTCTCTATTCTTCTGAAACTTGTAAGTGTAAAGTTTACTGTACATTTTTTATTTCAATTATCTATTTCACTTGCTTTGGCAATGTAAACATTTGTTTCCCCATGCCAATATAGCCCATTTGAATTGAAGAGAGCGAGAGAGAGAGAGAGCGCGGACTTACTGCGTGGTATACAGTGCAACGGCTAGCCCTCTGCCTATGCTGGGGCCAGTTAATTCTGGACCTTGGGTGTTAATGTAATAGTGTTTTGTTTATTATGGGCTGGTGGGTGTCAGTGTTCTGCCTGCTGTCAGCTCCCAGCCTGATTCATCTGATGCCAGCTCTCTCGCTCTCTCTCTCTCACACACAAACTCTCTCTCTAATGCTCAATTCTCCCACCCGCTCTCAAGCACAGACAAAATAGTTTTTCAAATGAGAGCCCATCTGAAGCCACAGCGTTCAGAGACAGACGCTCAAATGTCGATATCAGCCACTGTTTATCTGATGGCCGGGCCAAGACGGCATTGAAAGTCTGAATGCCAGAAGCTATTTACTGGGTTAGGATTAATTAGGAGCCTGTCTGAAATGGAATTGTGGAAAGTAATCAATGACATGTCTCTCTTCCCACATTGTTAGCCCAGCCTCACGTACAGTGCTGCTTTTATCCACTCAGGCCATTAGGAGGCTGTGGTCTGTGTCAGAGAGAGAGAGCGAGCAAGTGTGCGAGAGAGGGGAAGAGAGAGAGAGATACACATCAATACAGGTTCCTCCATGGTCTCCATCAGCAACAGATGCTAAACATCATTAGGGACGCCCATGCCTCTTCACACATGGCTGCAGGAATGATGTTACAAAGAGCAGAGGAGATGAGATGTGCTTTGGGACTGCTATCATGTCAGGCCATAGTGGACAACATATGCCGTCCCTGTTGGTGACATGTCTGTTCTGCCTCTGCTGGTCTCCATTAGACAGACAGATGCAGAGTTGAGGGGAGAGCACAGCTGCCCTCTATGGGTGTAAATAAATCCAACATAAAAGCAAGGTGGATTTTTCTCTACGACATCGAGGCTTGCAGGACAAGAGGGGGGATGTTGTTAGGCTCAGGTGTGTGCGCAGCCCTAATTAGCCAGCTTATCTGGCTAATGGTGCAAAACCTCATTCTTGACCAGTCATCAAAAACTGCTCAGTCTTGCAGCACGAAAGGAGAGTCAGTCATTTTTTATGCTGAATTTCACACTATACAGTGAGGGGATGAAAGGCTGGGTATTTGGAATTCATTAACTTATTTTTCCCCCTTATAGAAAGCTCATCCCCCTGCAGGGTAGTCCAGATACCATTGCTGTAAAGAATCCATTGCTTCTCGTGCCAAGCTCAACACACACACACAGAGACAGAGAGAGAGACAGCAAGACAGAGAGACAGCGAGAGACAGAGACAGAGAGAGACAGCGAGGGACAGAGACAGCGAGAGACAGAGAGAGACAGCGAGACAGCGAGAGACAGCGAGACAGCGAGACAGAGAGATAGCGAGACAGAGACAGCGAGACAGAGACAGCGAGACAGAGAGAGACAGCGAGACAGAGAGAGACAGCGAGACAGCGAGAGAGACAGAGAGAGAGACAGCAAGACAGAGAGGCAGCGAGAGACAGAGACAGAGAGAGACAGCGAGAGACAGAGACAGACAGAGAGAGACAGAGACAGAGAGAGACAGAGAGACAGCGAGACAGAGAGAGACAGCGAGACAGAGAGAGACAGTGAGACAGCGAGAGACAGAGCGAGACAGCGAGAGACAGCGAGAGACAGCGAGAGACAGCGAGAGACAGAGAGAGACAGCGAGAGACAGAGACAGACAGAGAGAGACAGAGACAGAGAGAGACAGAGAGACAGCGAGACAGAGAGAGACAGCGAGACAGAGAGAGACAGTGAGACAGCGAGAGACAGAGCGAGACAGCGAGAGACAGCGAGAGACAGCGAGAGACAGCGAGAGACAGAGAGAGACAGAGAGAGACAGAGACAGAGACAGAGAGACAGAGACAGAGAGACAGACCGAGACAGAGACAGAGAGAGACAGAGAGACAGCGAGAGACAGCGAGACAGAGAGAGACAGCGAGACAGCGAGAGACAGAGAGAGATAGCGAGACAGAGAGAGAGATAGCGAGACAGAGACAGCGAGACAGAGAGAGACAGCGAGACAGAGAGAGACAGCGAGACAGAGAGAGACAGCGAGACAGCGAGAGACAGCGAGAGACAGCGAGAGACAGAGAGAGACAGAGAGAGACAGAGAGAGACAGAGACAGAGAGCGACAGAGACAGAGAGACAGAGACAGAGAGACAGAGACAGACCGAGACAGAGACAGAGAGAGACAGAGAGGCTTCAGTGTATACTTTTGCATTCTCAGCTCTCAAACCCACATGCTGTGGACCTAAACCAATAAAAAAGAAGCAAGAGAGAACGAAAGAAAGAAATTGTAATAGATTTGTGCAGTGGGCTAAACAAATAGTTGTGTGTGTGTGTGTACACTGAGCTTTTTAAAGACTGGAGGACACTGCAGTTCATATTTCACTCTCAGTACAACACGGTTTCCTGAGCGAGTGGCTGGCCTTTTGTCAGCTATATATGAATCCCCCGGAGAGGATGAATAACGGTGCTCTAGAGGAACGCTGAGATAGGAATCCACACATTCATTTAAACCATGTTTCCCTTCCTAATCATATACACCATCATGCCAGTGTTTCTCCCAAGAGCCATGTTAAAAAACAATTGGCCTACATTTCAACCTCTACCCATCCACAAACAGAAATTACATTGTTTATGTAAAACGTTGTTTGTTTAACACAAAGCAATTCAAAGAAATGGAAGACAAGTATTAGTGAACGGATAGATGGAAAATAAATAGCATTAGAGAGGAATTGCCCAGCAGTGAATATGAAACCCTGCAAGACAATACAGAACAATAATTACAGTTGAATATGAATATTTCTGTCAGTGGTCAGTGCATAATTACCACAAGCTGTGTGGACATAAGCATCGCTAGACAGGCTTCCTCTACTTTCAGGACAAATAGACGAAATAGGAAGCAAATGTAAATTAGCACAGACTATTTTGCATTTCGAGCCAAGCAGAGATGGAGCAAATTCCCCTCGTGTCATGAAGACTGAATAAATCCCTCCATTAGAGGTCTGGGAATCAGGTATCTGGAATGAGGATCCCTCCAGCCCCCCACCAACTTGTCCTGAACACCTCATCCATGGAGGAAAAGATCAATGAAATGAGCAGCGCTCAACAAGTGAATGTCTGTCCAGGGCATTACAATCACTGTAGCATGGAGTCTGAGTAGGGGTGCTACAACAACCAAGCTCTCACACGCTCTCACACGCTCTCTCACACACACACACACACACACACACAGCTAAGAGGAACCGAAGAGCCAAAAACCCAGCTGTAATGCAGCTAGAACTGCAGCTGAGTCACACAACCCAATGTCACAATTAAATCCAGTTATTATGAGTGGTACGCCAGACATCAAATGACTCCACAAATGTATTGTTAACAAACTAACATTTTGGCAAGTCGGTTAGGACATCTACTTTGTACATGACACAAGTCATTTTTCCAACAATTGTTTACAGACAGATTATTTATAATTCACTGTATCACAATCCCAGTGGGTCAGAGGTTTATGTACACTACGTTGACTGTGCCTTCAAACAGCTTGGAAAATCCCAGAAAATTATGTCATGGCTTTAGAAGCTTCTGATAGGCTAATTGACATAATTTGAGTCAACTGGAGGTGTAGCTGTGGAGGTATTTCAAGGCCTACCTTCAAACTCAGTGCCTCTTCGCTTGATATCATGGGAAAATCAAAAGAAATCAGCCAAGAAACAAAAATGTAGACCTCCACAAGTCTGGTTCATCCTTGGGAGCAATTTCCAAACACCTGAAGGTACCACGTTCATCTGTACAAACAATAGTATGCAAGTATAAACACCATGGGACCACGCAGCCGTCATACCGCTCAGGAAGGAGATGTGTTCTGTCTAATGGAGATGAACATACTTTGGTGCGAAAAGTGCAAATCAATCCCAGAACTAAAGCAAAGGACCTTGTGAAGATGCTGGAGGAAACAGGTACAAAATTATCTATATCCACAGTAAAACGAGTCCTATATCGACATAACCTGAAAGGCCGCTCAGCAAGGAAGAAGCCACTGCTCCAAAACCGCCATAAAAAAGCCAGACTACCGTTTGCAACTGCACTTGGGGACAAAGATCGTACTTTTTGGAGAAATGTCCTCTGGTCTGATGAAACAAAAATAGAACTGTTTGGCCATAATGACCATCATTATGTTTGGAGGAAAAAGGGAGAGGCTTGCAAACCGAAGAGCGCCATCCCAACCGTGAAGCCCGGGGGTGGCAGCATCATGTTGTGAGGGTGCTTTGCTGCAGGAGTGACTGGTGCACTTCACAAAATAGATGGCATCATGAGGGAGGAAAATTATGTGGATATATTGAAGCAACATCTCAAGACATCAGTCTTGAGTTAAAGCTTGGTTGCAAATGGGTCTTGAATTGTGAAAAACTGAGTTTAAAAGTATTTAGCTGAGATGTATGTAAACTTTCGACTTCAACTGTAGTGCTGTAGTCTCTTTTGTCGTGATCTGTGTTTGTCCTATATTTTTATTTAATTTATTTATATTTTTAATCCCAGCCCCCATCCACACAGGAGACCTTTTGTCTTTTGGTAGGCCATCATTGTAAATAACAATTTCTTCTTAACTGACTTGGCTAGTTAAATAAATAAAATACAATTCTGTAGGCTATTTTGTATTTTGAAACACTGATGATTCTTTGCTAATCGCTGGGTGTAGTTGTCCAGTCAAGTTTAGCGCAGTCCAGCCCAACACAGTACATTTAGTATTATGGGTTACATTTCTCCTCGCCAGTCTGAAGACCACAGTGTTAGCCTGTCAAGCCCTGATCAGAGTCTCTGGGTCAAATAATCATTCATGACAACAAGAGTACTCAGCTCTGCCAATAACGACTGTCAGCATGTACAAGGCACCACAGCTTCACACTGCATGAGAGCAATGCGTTACAGTCTGTCTATCTTTGGGTGTATTCATCTTTGCAGATATTTTACAGCTAAAGCTTGTTGAGCTAGCGCATATCCACTTATAGTATAGGAATATAGTATAGTAGTACATTTCTGGTAGTAGGAGTGGGCATAATATAACTATATTTATGGTAGTAGGAGTGGTCATAACTACATTTCTGATATGTTACTTGCCCTGAGATATGGCTGTAGACTCTCATGGCATCTAACATTAAGAGTCTACAGCCATGTCTCAGTGCAAGTACTGTATGTCTACTGTTCTCATTGATGCACAACCAAACATACTATAAAAGAGCCTGATAAAACGCTGCAAATGTAGTGGATCATTTTCCTCAGAATAATGAACAGAGCTACAAAAGCAGTGGAAAACAAGAGATCAGTAACATGCATCGTGACCACAGCAGAATCAACATGGCTATTTTTACAAATCGCCCTCAAAAGAAATGTAAACATGCCTTAAACATGCCTTAGGCCGTATCTTAAAACAAATGTACAAACCACATTAAAGCCATGTATCCTGCGCTACAGCATAATGATCTATGCTACATTACTTCAGGCCAAACATACATCTGACTGTGTTTGGTTTCCTCGCTATTCCTCGCTATGCTCTTTTCCAAATTCAATAACTAAAGTATGTATACATAGGAATAAAGACTGGGTGAAACAACATGCAGGGATAAAATGGGTGGTTTGGTTGGTGGAGATTAAAGATCGAGCCATTTCCTGGCCGCCTGGCCGAATTAAGGCTCCCTTTCAGACCATGAGCCAATGTGCATTCTTTGGACCTGAATTCCTTACATGCTGACTGTCTCCCAGTCTCCCACTGTCTCCCTATTAAAATAAAGAATAAGCAAGCCTCTCTGACTAGCCAGAATCATACACCAAGTCCCTTTCACATTCCACAGACAAAGTAATAGTTTTCCAGTGGGCCTTGGTGTACGACTTCCAGATCCTAACGTCGGTACAAATGTCACACTTTACAAAATAACAGCGGTTTAGACTTAGTTCTTCTGAATGGGAATGCCAGAATTGCATAAAGTATCTTATGTGAGGCCAACCCATAACAGACACAAAAACTAAAAGCTCAACTAAATAGACACCAACTCATTATATAACTAGGGTTCTAGAAATCCTAGTTCACTGCATATTTCTGTAACGTAACCATGGCATTAGTTTCCCCAACATCTGTTCTCATGTTTTCCTCCTATCATGACGTTGGTCTGTGGGTAAGGTTTATGACCCCCCCCCCCCCCCATATATACCTTTCTCCCTTCCCCCTCTCTTGACTCTACTGAGGGACTCTTGAAAATACTTTGTTAAACATAGAGAGTCTAGGAACATCAAACAAGTGGAGGGAAAGGAACCATATTTCGGTAATAGAACCAGTTGAAAATATGGGTTGGTACTTAATGAATATTATGTCAGTTCGGTTGTCATCTGAGACATTATGACTGATGACAGGACGACATAAACTGTATCTGGGAATGTCTACACATTCTAGTTATCAGATTCACATGGAATTGTTGTGCAATTCATATGTTTAAAATACAACACTATTTGTGAAAAGATTAAATGTAATTTTAGCTTCCAAATGAGAGATTTGGGTTTTCATAAGGTTAGGGCTTTGCTCAATCAGTGGCCTGCCTCTGTGAAGAGACATGGGTTATAAACTATGAAAACACACCCTTCTCCCTCCACTATATAAGCCCTTGACGAAAATGTAACCATCTGTTCCGGGTACATTAGGATGACGATCCGATGTAAGAAGGGTTCAGATAATAACTACAGAACGAAGCCAACCTCGGCGTGAGCTTTGGTTGCGAATGGTATGAAGTTTGAACTCTTATTCGCTACGGAAGTGTTACCTCCTAGCCGTTGAGTTAGCAGCGGCCGCTGTAAACGTGGGCTAGGAAAGGATGGACAGAGTATCCCGTCTACCACACAACAACTACACTACAACGTTTCCCTTCACCACCAGAGACACTCTACAAAGGACAAAGGACTCTGTTGGGCAACACGGCCTTCCATCTACCACCAACCTATTGAAGCGCACCTCAGAGTAAATATTTATTGCATTTTCCAAATGGGCGGTAATTTAGAATGCATAAGATTCTGTATTTACAATAAAGTAGCGCCCTACAGCCCGATAGAGACATCGCTTCTCCCTTTGTTCTTCAGTCTTCCCGCTCTTTCACTCAAACCCTTTTCTTTGTGTAACCAGCTGTCATATCTGTTCTGTCCGCTAGGAACATTTTCCTTTATGACATAATTTGTAATCAAGGTATGATTAATTCTGTGTATATGTAATTCTGTGTGATTAGTTAGGTATTTAGTAAATAAATAATTAAACCCAATTTTGTATTGCTGATTCAACTTGTTAGCCAGGGTTCGTGAATTTACAACTTTCAGATGAGACTGAAATAAGGTGACGATAAATATTGACTGCTATTGATGTAAAATATTACTAGGTCTTTCAGAGTTTATTCGGAAGATAACAGCTCTATAAATATTATTTTGTGGTGCCACGACTTTCTAGTTAATTACATTTACATGATTAGCTCAATCAGGTAATATTAATTACAGAGAAAGGATTTTATAGAATAGCAATGTCATATCACTTAATCCGGCATAGCCAAAGACACAACACTCCCCTCCACAGTAGTATGCCTGCCTGCCTGGGCTGCCCTGCCTGCCCGGTCTGCTTGCTGCCTGGGATCCTCCAGAGGACCGTGCTGTGACCATGGAGTGAGTTCTGATTAGCGGTTCATACTGCCGTCTGAATGAGATCCTGAGGGATAAGTTAATTTGTCAGACCCCTGTCGTTTCCAGTGTGCAGCGGGCACGAGGAGTGGGACACAGGCCTCGCTTTATCGGGATGCTGCACACAGGAACAGGTGTTTGGGACAGATGACAGAAGATTATTGGACTGACAGGCAGGCAGGCCAGGTACTGGATGATTGAGTTACAGGCTGTGTCTTAAATGTCACCCTTTTCCCTATATAGTGCACTACTTTTGACCAGGTCCCATGCACATTATACTTAGTAGTAGGCCACACATGGATGAGCATATCTCTGGCTCCACAAAGTGGTAGGCCACACAAGCTCACAGAATGGGACCGACGAGTACTGAAGCACGTAAAAATCATCTGTCTTCAGTTGCAACACACACTACAGAGTTCCAAACTGCCTCTGGAAGCAACGTCAGGACAAGAACTGTTTGTCGGGAGAATTCATGAAATGGGTTTCCATGGCCGAGCAGCCGCACACAAACCTAAGATCATCATGTGCAATACCAAGTGTTGAGGAAGGAATAATGTTCTGGGGCTGTTTTTTTCATGGTTCAGGCTAGGCCCCTCAGTTCCAGTGAAGGGAAATCTTAACGCTTCAGCATAAAACGACATTCTAGACCAGGGATCATCAACTAGATTCAGCCGCGGGATTATTTTTTCTTAAGCGGATGGTCGGGGGCCGGAACATAATTACAAATCATTTGTAGACTGAAAATTGACTGCAAGAAGCCCAAACAGATATGTTTAAATAAAACAATAATTTCAAACCTGGCTTACATTTATATATCATCTTGTGTCTCTCTATTATGTGTGGGAATACCTGGGAACAGATTTCTTAAATTAAAATAACTTGGAGCTAATTTCCTGGTATTTGTCCAGTCTTTTGTGTCCAACAATATTGTAATGTTTTTTATTTATTTTTTGCTCAGAAACCTTTGGGGGCCAAATAAAACCAATTTAATCCATTTTAGAATAAGGCTGTAACGTACCAAAATGTGGTAAAAGGGAATAGGTCTGAATACTTTCCAAATGCACTGTATCTCCTTTGCATAGAGTTGATCAGGCTGTTGATTGTGGCCTGTGGAATGCTGTCCCACTCCTCTTCAATGGCTATGCAAACATCGATGCGTGTGCAGCATTTGTGACGTTGTCATCTAACTAATAAGGAATAGGGTGCCATTTTGGACACGAAATAGGCTGCTCAGTGCTCTCCTCCAGCTCAGGAATTCCCCCTTATTTCCTGCTTTGATCATTATACATGGAAGAGGAATGGATGGAGAATCTGGATGGAGGGGCTGCGTAGCTATACCCGGCCTCTCTCATCAAATAGTACAAATACTTCTTTCAAATCTGTCATGACATACGGTTGTGAGGAATTATCGCAAGACAGCTTGCCTCCTGAAAAACAAGCTTGAGATCATGCAAGAAAAATCATGTTTATAAACCATGCAAAGGGAATAATTCAGATCTCATGATATCACTGGCGATCCGTTAATCAGGGTTGGTGAGCCCCACATTTTTAGCAAAAACAATTAAGTAATAAAGAAATTGCCTGTTTTGCATGTTATTTTGGCATTAATTGGTATTATATATCAGTTTGCAAACAATGTAAAAATTAATAACCCTATGTTAATAAAGCCGTTAATGTTAATACTCTATCTTGAGTAAGGCAGCTCCAAAAAGCTCAGTGCTTTCTGTGGTGGAGGGGCAGCCAGCTAAAGCATAGAGCGTAGGCATTGGTAATCTTCTCTAGTTGCACCGTGATTGTGTGTATGTTGTGTTGTAAGCTGTTAGTAGCCCGTGTGTCTCACCCTAAGAATTGTGTCCCTTAGTCTACGGTTCTGACATTGTGGTGCACATATGTAGCCTATAGCCTGTTTTAGAAAAATGTCATCATCAAATATTGTAAGAGCTTTCATTGTCTGCTTATATGCTCCCGTTACTTATCCTACAGTTCTGACTTGGTGTAAAGGGAGAATACTGTAATAACGACCCATATTCTGAATTCTGTCGCTGTCCATTTCAAAAGTGCTGAACAAATAGGCATATCAACTACGTCAGTCTTAGCTTGCTCTCATTAACGTCTTCATCAGAATTTTGGCTTGCCTCTTATGTGTTCATCGTTCCCTTATGCCATAGTTTATACATACATCTCAATTTATATATTTCTTATACGGGTCTCTCATTAGTATATTATTAATAATTTTAGGCAATGTTGGAATGATGCATTTCATTGTTTTTCTTACTTTGTGTATCATAATTAGCTCATGTGCTTTTCTCCATGAAGAGAAATATAATGCTGTTGGGTATATAACCATGTTAGCCAGTTACAGTCTCTTCCCATTCAAATATAATTTTTCCAACAAAAAGTTCCGTAATAGACCCTGTAATTCCAGTTGATATTGTGAGGGTTGTTTTGTTTGCACATTTCGCTGTTTGTGCGTCGGTATATTGTCTATAAAAGTGGATTCTCATGATTGTATTTTCCTTCCTCTTTAGACCACATAGGCCTAATAAAATACTTCAAATGGTAGGCTGACTGCATCTCTCTCGCCTTCTTTCTCTGTGGTGACTTAAAGTAAAGTAAAATGTATCTGTGCTAACGTCTGAATTTCTGTCAGTGTTTTGAAAGTGCAGAACGAATGCCTACCTCGTCACAGCTCGTTTGCTTGCACTTTCTTATACTTAGCGCTAAGTGTTAATGATAAGAACAAACATGATGAATTTACTGAACATAAATGTAATAATATTTGTCTATGGTTCAAAAGGCTAAACTCATGTCGGCGTTCGTTATTATTGAAGGAGAATGCGGTTCTTATCGAGTTACACAAATCCACAAGCAGTCAGAAGAAACCATATTTAAGCAAGTCAGCCATATCATCAATGGTTTTTAAAGAGGCTGAATAAACTGTTTGGTTGCCAGATGAGGCTCCGCTCATAGCCAGGTGTCGCAGTAGTCAGGATTTACTCCATGGTGCTGAAGGAAAGCTCCGCTGATAGGGCCGACATAAAGCTGTCCTAACACTTACAGTTTGTAGGCACCGTTTGTCACTGTTATAGTGCAATTAATGTATTGTTTAGTGTTATGTAGTGGCTTTGCTGGCATGCATCTAAATAAATTGGTTGAGTTTGCTCCACCAGATTTACATGCTAAAATCACCAGTGCATGATATGTACTCACAGTACGTGGGAAAGGAAATTCTAACAGCATGATTCCCTTTGGGAGTTAAACAATAGAGCCCTGCCAATACGCTGTTCCCATTATGCCTCTTCAGGTAACCTGACAGAGGTGGTGTCAGGCCTGCATGTTCCCCCTGTCTGTCACCGCTAGCAACACAACAACCCCTCCACCCCATCAATATCCTGTTACCGTGACGACTGTCTCCTTCATGTCAGAAGGAGAGGAAGTTGAGGATGGAGGGGGTAGGGTAGTAAACTTTCCACATCATAGAGGGAGAGGAGGGACTGGAGTGTACATCTTAAGAGATTCACATCGAACTACAAATTTCACCTTGAAGCACAATGAAAATGCCTCCACTCCAGCTCCAACAGTTAATCCAAAGTATCTCTGGCTAGTCACTCCTAAGTCCCTTACACTTGTCCACTTGGCCTGGCCTCCAAGAGGGAGAGGGCTTCGCTCTTGGGAGGCCAGGCGTAGGGGACTTCGGAGAGCCAAATATAATTTGTATTAACTGTTGTTCAGAGAGAAATGTTTGGAAATTCAATGAGGAGGTTGGAGAAGAGTTCAAGCCCCATGGTCAGCAAATTCAGCTCAAATGGCAGGAGTCATCTTGGTAATATTAACATATAGAGGATAAGACAAATATCAAATACCAACCACATATATATAGTAAAAGGTCGACCGATTATGATTTTTCAACGCCGATACGATTATTGGAGGACCAAAAAAAGCCTATAACGATTAATCGGACGATTTTTATATATATATATATATATATATATATATATAAAAATAATAATGACAATTACAACAATACTGAAGGAACAATCAACACTTTTATTTTAACTTAATATATTACATCAATAAAATCAATTTAGTCTCAAATAAATAATGAAACATGTTCAATTTGGCTAAAATAATGCAAAAACAAAGTGCTGGAGAAGAAAGTAAAAGTGCAATATGTGCCATGTAAGAAAGGTAACGTTGAAGTTCCTTGCTCAGAACATGAGAACATATTTCATTTTTATTTTACTTTATTTAACTAGGCAAGTCAGTTAAGAACAAATTCTTATTTTCAATGACGGCCTAGGAACAGTGGGTTATCTGCCTGCTCAGGGGCAGAATGACAGATTTGTACCTTGTCAGCTTGGGGATTTGAACTTGCAACCTTTTGGTTTCTATAAAAGCTGGTGGTTCCTTTTAACATGAGTCTTTAATATTCCCAGGTAAGACGTTTTAGGTTGTAGTTATTATAGGACTATTTCTCTCTATACCATTTGTATTTCATATACCTTTGACTATTGGATGTTCTAATAGGTACTTTAGTATTGCCAGCCTAATTTCGGGAGTTGATAGGCATGAAGTCATAAACAGTGCAATGCTTGAAGCATTGCGTAGTGCTGCCTGCAAACGCAGGAAAGTGCTGTTTGAATGAATTCTTACGAGCCTGCTCATAGACTTAATTATAATAACACACAGAAATACGAGGCTTAGGTCATTAATATAGTCAAATCCGGAAACGATCATTTAGAAAACAAAACATTTATTCTTTCAGTGAAATACCGTTCCGTATTTTATCTAACGGGTGGCATCCCTAAGTCTAAATATTGCTGTTACATTGTACAATCTTCAATGTTATGTCATAATTATGTAAAATTTTGGTGAATTAGTTTGCAACGAGCCAGGTGGTCCAAACTATTGCATATACCCTGACTCTGAGCGCAATGAACGCAAGAGAAGTGACACAATTTGCCTAGTTAATATTGCATGCTAACATGAATATCTTTTAACTAAATATGCAGGTTTAAAAACATATACTCCTGTGTCTTGATTTTACGAAAGGCATTGATGTTAATGGTTAGGTACATTCGTGCAACAATTGTGCTTTTTTTAGAAATGCGCTTTTGTTAAATCATCCGTCGTTTGGGCGAAGTTGGCTTTCTTTGTTAGGAAGAAATAGTCTTCACAGTTCGCAAAAAGCCAGGCATCCCAAACTGCTGCATATACTCTGACTCTGCTTGCACAGAACGCAAGAGAAGTGACACAATTTCCCTAGTTAAAAGAATTTCATGTTAGCAGGCAATATTAACTAAATATGCAGGTTTAAAAATATATACTTGTGTATTGATTTTAAGAAAGTCATTGATGTTTCGTTGATGTTTATGGTACACATTGGTGCAACGACAGTGCTTTTTTCGCGAATGCGCTTGTTAAATCATCATCCATTTGGAGGCACGCATCGATTATATGCAAACACAGGACAAGTTAGATAAACTAGTAATATCGTCAACCATGTGTAGTTAATTAGTGATTATGTTAAGATTGATTGTTTTTATAAGATAAGTTTAATGCTAGCTAGCACCTTTCCTTGGCTCATTGCTACACTCGCATAACAGGTAATTAGCCTGCCACACAGTCTCCTCGTGGAGTGCAATCTAATCGGTTTCCAAAAATGCTGATTACCGATTGTTATGAAAACTTGAAATCGACCCTAATTAATCGACCATTCCGATTAATCGGTCGACCTCTAATATATAGTATCCTTTGCAAAATATATGCTACTAAGCTGCTCAAATAACACCTTTAGAAACATCCACAGGAATATTTACAGAACAGATGACTGAAGAAAAATAGAAGAATTTACCTTTGTGACAAAATGACAGAGACAAATATGAAATAGTGGCGCTGAGGGGATACAGACATTACACACAGACCGGTGGAGAAATCCTTATACGGTGTGATTCCATCTCAGCAGGACATAATTGCAAACCTGATCACCGTGTCTGCAGGCAGCTCTTCTTAAGTTGATTTTGTATATGGCAACAATCTAGGCAAGGGACGGAAGAGGGAGGAAGAGAGGGAGAGAGAGACAAGGTAGGTGCAAAAGGTTGAGCGAGGGAGGTGGGGAGAGGAGAGGGAGGGAAAGAGGTAGGTGCAAAAGGTTGAGTAAGGGAGGTGGGGAGAGAAGAGAGGGAGGGAAAGAGGTAGGTGCAAAAGGTTGAGCGAGGGAGGTGGGGAGAGAAGAGGGGGAGGGAAAGAGGTAGGTGCAAAAGGTTGAGTAAGGGAGGTGGGGAGAGAAGAGAGGGAGGGAAAGAGGTAGGTGCAAAAGGTTGAGTAAGGGAGGTGGGGAGAGAAGAGAGGGAGGGAAAGAGGTAGGTGCAAAAGGTTGAGTAAGGGAGGTGGGGAGAGAAGAGAGGGAGGGAAAGAGGTAGGTGCAAAAGGTTGAGTAAGGGAGGTGGGGAGAGAAGAGAGGGAGGGAAAGAGGTAGGTGCAAAAGGTTGAGTAAGGGAGGTGGGGAGAGAAGAGAGGGAGGGAAAGAGGTAGGTGCAAAAGGTTGAGTAAGGGAGGTGGGGAGAGAAGAGAGGGAGGGAAAGAGGTAGGTGCAAAAGGTTGAGTAAGGGAGGTGGGGAGAGAAGAGAGGGAGGGAAAGAGGTAGGTGCAAAAGGTTGAGTAAGGGAGGTGGGGAGAGAAGAGAGGGAGGGAAAGAGGTAGGTGCAAAAGGTTGAGTAAGGGAGGTGGGGAGAGAAGAGAGGGAGGGAAAGAGGTAGGTGCAAAAGGTTGAGTAAGGGAGGTGGGGAGAGAAGAGAGGGAGGGAAAGAGGTAGGTGCAAAAGGTTGAGTAAGGGAGGTGGGGAGAGAAGAGAGGGAGGGAAAGAGGTAGGTGCAAAAGGTTGAGTGAGGGAGGTGGGGAGAGAAGAGAGGGAGGGAAAGAGGTAGGTGCAAAAGGTTGAGCGAGGGAGGTGGGGAGAGAAGAGAGGGAGGGAAAGAGGTAGGTGCAAAAGGTTGAGCGAGGGAGGTGGGGAGAGAAGAGAGGGAGGGTAAGAGGTAGGTGCAAAAGGTTGAGTAAGGGAGGTGGGGAGAGAAGAGAGGGAGGGAAAGAGGTAGGTGCAAAAGGTTGAGTAAGGGAGGTGGGGAGAGAAGAGAGGGAGGGAAAGAGGTAGGTGCAAAAGGTTGAGTAAGGGAGGTGGGGAGAGAAGAGAGGGAGGGAAAGAGGTAGGTGCAAAAGGTTGAGTAAGGGAGGTGGGGAGAGAAGAGAGGGAGGGAAAGAGGTAGGTGCAAAAGGTTGAGTAAGGGAGGTGGGGAGAGAAGAGAGGGAGGGAAAGAGGTAGGTGCAAAAGGTTGAGTAAGGGAGGTGGGGAGAGAAGAGAGGGAGGGAAAGAGGTAGGTGCAAAAGGTTGAGTAAGGGAGGTGGGGAGAGAAGAGAGGGAGGGAAAGAGGTAGGTGCAAAAGGTTGAGTAAGGGAGGTGGGGAAAGAAGAGAGGGAGGGAAAGAGGTAGGTGCAAAAGGTTGAGTAAGGGAGGTGGGGAGAGAAGAGAGGGAGGGAAAGAGGTAGGTGCAAACGGTTGAGTAAGGGAGGTGGGGAGAGAAGAGAGGGAGGGAAAGAGGTAGGCGCAAAAGGTTGAGTAAGGGAGGTGGGGAGAGAAGAGAGGGAGGGAAAGAGGTAGGTGCAAACGGTTGAGTAAGGGAGGTGGGGAGAGAAGAGAGGGAGGGAAAGAGGTAGGTGCAAAAGGTTGAGTAAGGGAGGTGGGGAGAGAAGAGAGGGAGGGAAAGAGGTAGGTGCAAAAGGTTGAGTAAGGGAGGTGGGGAGAGAAGAGAGGGAGGGAAAGAGGTAGGTGCAAAAGGTTGAGTAAGGGAGGTGGGGAGAGAAGAGAGGGAGAGGGAGACAATAGAGGGGGAAAATAAAGAAAAGGGGGAAGAGGCGGATTATGGATCATTGTTTTATAGGGAGCTTTCTGTTAAATAACAAGCTGGAATTTGATGCCATCACTAGTATTGATTTCTATATAGCCTTTCACTGCGTGAGAATACCCTGTGAGCCAGGCAGCCCAAGTTAAACCATCCCAGCGCAGGCAGGGAAAGGAGAGATGTCCTCTAGGCTATTCTATCCTTTCTCCCCTATTCTCCCTTCAAACGCATCAGGGATGACATTATATAAGTACAGCCCCAACACACTAAGAGGAAGAACAAAAATGACAACATAAATTGTGAAAAAATAAAGCAAATTGCCCATGTTGTTAAATAACTACATAAAGCCTCTTATGTAAAATAAAAAATAAATGTCTGACTGAACAGGAGCACATCATGAAAAAATAAACCTATCTGGTGTTATTTCAAAAGTGCAGCACTGGTCTAAGGCACTGCATCGCAGTGCTAGCTGTGCCACTAGAGATTCTGGGTTTGAGTCCAGGCTCTGTCGCAGCCGGCTGCGACCGGGAGAGTCCGTACTGGAGTTGCAGCGATGAGACAAGACTGAAACTACCAATTGGATACCATGAAATTGGGGAGAAAAAGGGGTAAAAAAAAAAAAAAAAAAAAAAAAAAAAAAAACAATGCAGGGAAAGGGAGGCTAGACCACCGAGGTGAAAAAGTCAGCTTGGAGATACGGAGCATTAAACTGCTGAATGACTCAAGTGGCTGATGCACGGAGGCAGAGAGACGCTCATCCTTGTGTGGATCTGAAGAGTGCTACGCGCTCTCTAACAGCCCGCCCCGATTTCATTACAATGCATGTGGTAGCTGTCAAATAGCATTGTGAAAGGTCCAATCCCTCAGTGCTGCTTAATAACCACAGCCTTAAAAATATGATGTGTACCTACTACAGGCACCTAAATATGAAGAGTACCAGCACACAAAATGATTTCAGCCCAAGCACTGACCACAACTTCTCTACACTACAGGGATTTGGGTTCACACCCACAGTGGTTGGAGAGTAGAGTAACCCACTTGAAGCAAAAATAGGTCTACTTTTTCTCTCTAGAATAGCCTATATCCCAGGCCTGGTTATCAGCTTGTGCTCTACACTAGTATTGATATAAAAAACAGTGGTCTAAAGTAAAAAATAAAATGTAAAAAGTTGTTTTTGGGATATCTGTACTTTACTATTTATATTTTTGACAAGTTCTACTTCACTACATTCTTAAAGAAAATTATGTACTTACATTTTCCCTGACACCCAAAACTACTCATTACATTTTGAATGCTTAGCAGGACAATAAAATGGTCTAATTCACATACCTATCAAAAGAACATCCCTGGTCATCCCTACAGCCTCTTATCTGGAGGACTCATTAATCACATAATTCGTTCGTAAATTATGTCTGAGTGTTGGAGCGTGCCCCTGGCTATCCATGAATAAAATAAAAACAAGAAAAGGATTCAGTCTGGTTTTGTCACGTTCTGACCTTAGTTCCTTTATTATGTCTTTGTGTTAGTTTGGTCAGGGTGTGAGTTGGGGTGGGTAGTCTGTTCTTTTTTCTTTGTTGTATTTCTGTGTTTGGTCTGGTATGGTTCTCAGAGGCAGATGTCGATCGTTGTCTCTGATTGAGAATCATACTTAGGTAGCCTGTTTTCCCTATTTTGGTTGTGGGTGATTATCTTCTGTTACAGACTGAATTTAAAATAAATTAAAATGAGATATTGTGTAAATTATCTACACACAATACCACATAATGTCAAAGTAGAATTATGTTTTTAAAAATATTTACAAATTAATGAAAAATGTAAATCTGAGTATTCAATCCTTTTGTTATGGCAAGCCTAAATAAGTCCAGGAGTACACATGTGACATAATAAGTTGCATGGACTCACTCTGTGTGCCATAATACTGTTTAACATGCTTTTGAAATGACTACCCCATCTCTGTACCCCCGCATACAATTATCTGTAAGGTCCCTCAGTCGAGCAAGGAATTTCAAGCACAAAGATCAAAGAACAAAGTTCGCAAAGAATGACACCGATTGGTAGATGGGTAAAAAAATAATTTGAGTATGGTGCAGTTACACCAAGTCACTACAAAGATACAGGTACCATTCTGAACTAAGTTGCCAGGGTGATTTTGTGATTTTAAAACAGTTCCAGAGTTTAAGGGCTGTGATAGGAGATAACTGAGGATGGATAAACAACACTGTAGTTAATCCACAATACTAACATAAATGACAAGAGTGAAAAGAAGGAAACCTGTACAGAATACAAATATTCAAAAACATGCATCCTGTTTGCAATAAAGGCACTTAAGTAATACTGCAAAACATTTGGCAAGGATATTGAAGTTTTGTCCTGTATACAAAGCATTATGTTTGGGGAAAATCCAACACATCACATAAAAAAAACTGGAGGCCTCTTAAACTTCAATGTTGTGATGTGAAAGTCTTGACAAAATGCATGGCACATAGAAGAAAAAAGGTTTTACTAGATGTTGTTTATCCTGATCAGACAGTATTTTACATGGACAACATACTGGAGATATGTAACATAAAATATACCAGGTTTGGTCTTCATAGCATATTTCGAAAAGGCGTTTGATAAAGTATGACTAGAATTTATATGTAAATGCCTGGATTACTTTAACTTCGGTGAATCTCTTATACAATGGGTTAAAGTACAGCAACCCCAGGTGTAAAATAGTAAATAATGGTTACTTCTCAGAAAGTATTGAGCTTTTAAGAGTAAAACAAGGGTGTCCGTTGTCTCCATAACTATTTATTATGGCCATTGAAATGCTAGATATTAAAATTAGATGCAACAAGAACATCAAGGGGTTAGAAATCCAGGGGTTCAAAGGAAAAGTGTCAATGTATGCCGATGACAAAAGCTTTTTCTCAAGTCCGCAAGTCTCATTGAAGATCACCTTTCTAGCCTCCCTGGACTGAAACATAATTATGACAAGTGTAAAAAGTGTGACAAGTGTTAAAAGACCATGTTTACACTACCTTGTAGTTTATCAATACAAATAGGTGGATGGTGAAGTAGACATACTTGGTATTCATATCTCCAAAAATATAAATTAACTTACCACAACCAATTTCTTTTTTTAATTTGACCCCTTTTTCTCCCCAATTTCGTGGTATCCAATTGTTTTAGTAGCTACTATCTTGTCTCATCGCTACAACTCCCGTACGGGCTCGGGAGAGACGAAGGTTGAGAATCATGCGTCCTCCGATACACAACCCAACCAAGCCGCACTGCTTCTTAACACAGCGCCATCCAACCCGGAAGCCAGCCGCACCAATCTGTGTTGGTTAGCGCGCACTACGCCCGGACCGCCACAGGAGTCGCTGGTGCGCAATGATTTCCCTACCGGCCAAACCCTCCCTATCCCGGACGACGCTAGGCCAAGTGTGCGTCACCCCACAGACCTCCCGGTCGCGGCCGGTTATGACAGAGCCTGGGCGCGAACCCAGAGTCCTCTGGTGGCTCAGCTGGCGCTGCAGTACAGCGCCCTTAACCACTGCGCCACCACAACCAATTTCAATAGAAAATGTGCAAAAATAGATAAGATTCTGAAACCATGGAGAAGTAAATACTTGTGTATCCATGGAAAAAAAATAACATTGATTAACTCTTTTGTCCTATCACAGTTTACTTATTTACTAATAGCGCTGCATACTCCAGATGACTCATTTTTTAAAATCATATGAGCAAAAAAAAGCACTTTATTTGGAATGCTAAGCCAGACAGCATTAAATGTGCCTATTTATATAATGAATGAGTATGGGGGGCTAAAATGATTAAATATTAAGGCATCAAACCTCAAACTAAAAGCTTTACTCAAACATAAATTATAGTTAAACCCAAAACAATAGATTATTAAGAAAGGTTCATCCTTTGTTCAAAAATTGCCTTTTTGCCTTCATACAGATTACAACTTCTCATTTCCGACTACTTGTTTAAAGTATGCCCCTTTCTTAAACTAGCCATGCAAAGGTGGTTACAATTTCAATTTTATCCTCCAGAAAATATTTTTTTTTAAATATTGGAACAAATATCATAGTTAAACTCAAATATACTGATTGATAAAAATAAAAAAAATCTTTATGGAATTTTTAAAAAAGTATTATATTTATTAATGATATTATGAATAGAAACAGTGGAGTTGTGTCACATATGCAGCTATCGGAAATATATGGGATTGTCTGCTCAATCCAAAGTTACAACCAACTGATTGGAGCATTACCACAAAAATGAAGGAGCCAAGAGGAAGAAAGTAGGGAACTTGTTTGTCTGCCATATATTAAAGATAGAAATGAGCTGAATAGGATTGGCATAAATAGAAAAATATACCAGATTCATTTGAGGACAAAAATTAGACAGATGCGGCATACAGGTTACAAAATAAATGGGAAGAGATTTTTGATTCCATGGTATATGAACTGATACAAAAAACAAACACTTGACAAGAGCTTTTCAATTTAAATTATTATACCAAATTCTTGCCACCAACAGAATGCTATATATATCTACAATGTGGGGCAAAAAAATATTTAGTCAGCCACCAATTGTGCAAGTTCTCCCACTTAAAAAGATGAGAGGCCTGTAATTTTCATCATAGGTACACTTCAACCATGATAGACAAAATGAGAAAAAAAAATCCAGAAAATCCCATTGTAGGATTTTTAATGAATTTATTTGCAAATTGTGGTGGAAAATAAGTATTTAGTCAATAACAAAGGTTTATCTCAAAACTTTGTTATATACCCTTTGTTGGCAATGACAGAGGTCAAACGTTTTCTGTAAGTCTTCACAAGGTTTTCACACACTGTTGCTGGTATTTTGGCCCATTCCTCTATGCAGATCTCATCTAGAACAGTGATGTTTTGGGGCTGTTGCTGGGCAATACAGACTTTCAACTCCCTCCAAAGATTTTCTATGGGGTTGAGATCTGGAGACTGGCAAGGCCACTCCAGGACCTTGAAATGCTTCTTACGAAGCCAAACCCACTGGCTCCAGGTCATCTACAAGTCTTTGCTAGGTAAAGCCCTGCCTTTTCTCAGCTCACTGGTCACCATAGCAACACCCACCCGTAGCACTCGCTCTAGCAGGTATATTTCACTGGTCATCCCCAAAGCCAACACTTACTTTGGCCGCCTTTCCTTCCTGTTCTCTGCTGCAAATGACTGAAACAAATTGCAAAAAACGACTGAAGTTGGAGACATATCTCCCTCACTAACTTTAAGCGTCAGCTGTCAGAGCAGCTTACCGACCGCTGCAGCTGTACACAACCCATCTGTAAATAGCCCATCCAACCAACTACCTACCTCATCCCCATATTGTTTTTCTGCTCTTTTGCACACCGGTATTTCTACTTGCACATCCTCATCTGCACATATATCCAGTGTAAATTGCTAAATTGTAATTACTTCGCCACTATTGGCTTATTTATTGCCTTACCTCCTTACTTCATTTGCACACACTGTATACAGATTTTTCTATTGTGTTATTGACTGTACGTTTGTTTATGTTATTTTTAATCGCACTGCTTTGCTTTATCTTGGCCAGGTCGCAGTTGTTCTCAACTGGCCTACCTGGTTAAATAAAGGTGAAATAAAAAATGCAATACATTTTTTTTTTGTAGATTTATACTTGTCTGAAAGGTTTTCATCTTTAGCTCACAATATATAGATACTATGCGATTAGAAAAATAAATGTAAAACATCACAGAAAAATATATGGCACATGGAAACCAAATGAGGCTGGTCTATGGTGATAGGAGGGATGGGCTGAGAGTGGCTGAGGGGTGGGATTAAAGAGCTTGTGTTTGGTAAGATATTACTGTTATGTGATTGCTGTATATAAAAGACCAAAATGTATATGTAAAATGTATATGTAAAATGTATGTCTATGTAGCAGAAGAGCTATAAAATAAAAAACAATGTGTCCTCCGAAGAGAGGGGCTGGTGGATGGGTTAGTACAACATTTAAATATATTTTAAAAAACATCTACTCTTCATATTTCAAGTATGATGGTGAATGCATCATGTTATGGTATGCTTGTCATTGGCAAGGACTTCTTTTTTTTTATAAAAAGAAACGGAATAGAGCTAAGCACAGACAAAATCCTAGAGGAATCAGTCTGCTTTCCACCAGACACTGGGAGACAAATTCACCCTTTCGCAGGACAATTACCTAAAACACAAATACACTGGAGTTGCTTACCAAGACAACATTGAATGTTCCTGAGTGGCATAGTTACAGTTTTGACTTAAATCTGCTCGAAGATCTATGACAAGACTTGAAAATGGCTGTCTAGCAATGATCAACAACCAATTTGACAGAGCTTGAATAATGTTTTGAAGAATAATGGGCAAATATTGTACAATCCAGGTGTGCAAAGCTCTTAGACTTACCCAGAAAGACTCATTTGAGTTTTTCTTTAACTTTGACAGAGTATTTCATGCAGATCGCTGACAACAAAAAAAAAATATTTAAATCCATTTTAATCCCACTTTGTAACACAACAAAATGTGGAAAAAGTCAAGGGGTGTGAATATTTTCTGAAGGCACCACTGTACATGTATATGCACACACCTTTTGTGGCCCAAAACACAAGTATGCCAAACATGAAATTGAGGGAAAATCTATTACTATTATATAGTCTGTCCAACATTTTGTCCCCTGCTACAGTGGGTGAAAACCCACAGTATTTCCCTGATTCCAGATTGACTCTGTCATGTGAGTGGGAGAGTGGGATGGTCCGGGACCCAACAGTCTATCTCTCCCCCATGGTGGTTCCACTTCCAGTTCTGTGGCCACTTGGGAAAATTAGGACTTCCAAAGGAATGTAAATCAAATTAAGTCAAAGTAAAAATGACACGCTTGCGTTCAAATACTGTCGTATCGTAATTTCTGAGCTCCGTCACTGTAAAATTCTCTCTCTGCACTCCTTTGGAAGATTCCCCTCAAGGATATTTCTCTCAATTTGCTGGGAGAATTTCCCTTTTTCTTTAACAGAGGGGGAAAATGACATGCTCAAAGTAAAACCATTACACAGTGTTTCCCTGTCTCACTGACTGTAGCAGGCAGCCTATCCACTTTGTGATCTTTCCATGCATCATAGTGATATATTATACAGATGTTATTGTATGTTACCTATTATCTGTTATAATGCACCATACGTGTACCATAAGTCATTATAAATTAACTTAAGGGATTATGTGTGTGTGTCTACTTGAAAGTGTTACCATGTCCGCCTTGCTTCCAGAATCCACATGTCCATATAGGCTAGTCCCACTGACTCTCAGTAATAAACAGTGAATGGTACTACACAAAGATCATCCTCTTCATTGGGACCAAGTGACCTCAATCACAGAGTCCAATAACATCCTTCCTCAGAAGCTCCTCTGGCTCACATAGGAAATGGTCTGTGATACATAGCTAATTGGCTGCCCTTTTAAAATGTCCTTATGTCACGAGAGAGAGCCTTTAAAGGAATCTAAATAAAGTGTCCTAAACTGCACGCTATTCCCTTTTTAGTGCACTGATTTTGACCAAGACCCAAAGGAATTATGGTGCCATTTGGACACATCCAAACTATAAATGAGGATTGCCCATGAGCAGTGAGCAGACTTTATATCAGGCTGGCTTGTATAGAGAGATTTATAAAGCGGTTTGTAAAATGTATGCATAGGCCATCCGACCCTCTGAAAAACATGGCTGGACTGGATCTATAATAGTAGTGTGTTGTGTACAAGGAGAGAGAATTCTCAGACAGATAAGGGTGACTGATTATATTACTATCAACCTGATATAGAGCAAAACACCAAGCAGCAGCCAGGATTGTTACTGTCCATAAGGGGGCCGTTATAAGAGCAAACTACAAAAAAACGGATCCACAAAATTAATTTCATGCCATCTACTCCCATAATGACCTCATGACATCACTACCACCCAGGATAGCTGTATTCACCTGGTGTCTAATTTCAATAGTTAAAAACTCATGTTGCACATTTTGCCATTTGGTCACCAAAATGCAAATGGTCTATATACACTGAGTATACAAAAAATTAGGAACAACTTCCAAATATTGAGTTGCAAACCACCCCTCCCCCCTCCTTTGCCCTCAGAACAGCCTCAATTCGTTGGGGCATAGACTCTACAAGGTGTTGAAAGCGTCCCACAGTGATGCTGGCCCATGTTGACTCCAGTGCTTCCCACAGTTGTGTCAAGTGGACTGGATGTCCTTTGGGTGGTGAACCATTCTTGATACACACGGGAAACTGTTGAGCGTGAAAAACCCAGTAGCGTTGCAGTTCTTGACACAAACCAGTACGACTGGCACCTACTACCATACCCCGTTCAAAGGCACACAACACAATCCATGTCACAATTATCTCAAGGCTTAACAATCCTGTAACCTGTCTCCTCTACTTCAACTTCACTGATATTGAAGTGGAATTAACAAGTGACATCAATAAGGGATCATAGCCTTCACCTCAATTCACCTGGCCAGTCTATATCATGGAAAGAACAGGTGTTCTTAATGTTTTGTATACTTGGTGTCTATTCAGAATGACCGAGCTAGAAAGTAATGGTAACCTGCCATTTTCCTATAAAGTGGAATAAAACTAAAAAAAGGTAGGTCTATAATGCAACAATGAAACATGCATGAGAGCATTAGCTGTTCCGGACGACTGTGTGATCACTCTATCCGGAGCCGATGTGAGTGAGACTTTTAAACAGGTTCACAAGGACGCAGGGCCAGACGGATTACCAGGACTCGCTGACCAACTGTCAAGTGTCTTCACTGACATCTTCACCCTCTCCCTGTCTGAGTCTATAATACCAACGTGTTTCAAACAGATCACCATAGTCTCTGTGCCCAAGAACACTAAGGTAACCTGACTAAATTACTACCGACCCGTAGCACTCACGTCTGTAGCCATGAACTGCTTTGAAAGGCTGGTCATGGCTCACATCAACACCATTATCCCAGAAACCCTAGACCCACTCCAATTTGCATACTGCCCCCACAGATGATGCAATCTCTATTGCACTCCACACTGCCCTTTCACACCTGGACAAAAGGAACACCTATGTGAGAATGCTATTCATCGACTACAGCTCAGCGTTCAACACCATAGTGCCATCAAAGCTCATCACTAAGCTAAGGACCCTGGTACTAAACACCTCCCTCTGCAACTGGATCCTGGACTTCCTGGCGGGCCGCCCCCAGGTGGTATGGGTAGGTAACAACACATCTGCCATCTGTCATCAAGGCAAAGGATGGCTATTTGAAGAACCTCAAATCTAAAATACATTTTGATTTATATAACACATTTTTGGTTACTACATGATTCCATGTGTTATTTCATCGTTTTGATGTCTTCACTATCGTTCTACAATGTAGAAAATAGTACAAATAAAGAAAAACCCTTGAATGAGTAGGTATTCTAAAACTTTTGACCGGTAGTGTATGTGTACATATTACCTCGACTAACCGGTGCCCCTGCACATTGACTCTGTACCGGTACCCCCTGTATTTAGCCTCGCTATTGTTATTTTACTGCTGCTCTTTAATTATTTGTTACTTTTATTTCTTATTTTCTTAGGTATTTTTCTTAAAACTGCATTGTTGGTTAAGGTTTAGTAAGTAAGCATTTCACTGTAATACCTGTTGTATTCAGCACATGTGACAAATAAAATGTGATTTGATAATAACAGGTAGTTCGTATAGTGTGTTGGCCAGAGAGAGCCATTTAATGAGTCCCTTAGAGAGGAGCAGATGGAACAAGCTTACTGCCCCCTAATAAGCACTAATCTATTTTTGCACTCAGTGTAATGAAGGCTGAGAGGCTGAGAAATAGGGCTAAGGCAACAGGCAAGGGGATGGAAGTCTGCGTCCCAAACAGCTCCGTATAGGGTGCCATTTGAGGCACAGCTGAACAGAGGGGTTGTTTGTTAGGGGGACACAGCAGGGACAGATTAAACAGGTGGGGCATGGATAAAATGAAAGTATCACAACATCAGCTTGACTCTGTAACCTTGGCTGAGTCCCAAATGGCACCCTATTCTTTATATTAGTACAATAGAGATAGGGAGGAGACGGAGACTTTTAGATACCTCAGAGTAGGCCAACTCTACTACGTCAGAGAGAGACAACAAAACACAGTGTCACATAGGCTACAGGTCAATAGACACACACACACCTCACCAGGTGCTCTATACCTGTCTCTACCTGACTGATAGTGTATAGTGACATTGGCAGGCAGGTAACATTGCATGGGTAAAACCCCACATGTTCTGCCTATATGAATATTCCCAGGGGCGGTAAAGAGATTGAAACACCCAGCACGGCCTCAGATAGTCATGTGACTCTTAATCCATCCTGCATTCAGAAGAGGTGTGGTATGTCACAGACAACGGCCACTCTCTCGTTTGATACTGTACAGACACTGTAAAGCCTCACGGAAGCCTGTGATACCACCCTGGCTTAAGACCATAATGAGACTATTTCAATTGGTATAATATAAAAGCTATTGAGATGGACATGTAGAAAGACCATCCCAAATATTGCAAACAAACCACTTGTGTGGAACTGACGTTAGTTTAGCTGATGCTGACAGAGAATAATCCATCATCCATCCAACTCTCTCTCTCTCTCTAAAAGATGCCAAGGTTATGGTCATGGAATGGAATTTTGGATGACGGTTATTGGCCAGCCAAATGACTCCGGTCGCCGTAATAACCATCGGAACAGCATTTTATTTTTTAAATAAACACCCCCATTTTCTCCTCTCCTCCGGTCCTGACTGCATGCCTAGGCAACCGAAGACTAATTTGCTACAACACCTTGCTTGTTTCAGCAAGGAGCAACACAGTTTCATCAAGTTGTAGAGTCCATGGTATTCTAGTCTGTTACAGCAAGAAAGGACTCAACCGCACGAATGTCCGGCTGTCCCGTCTTCAGCCAGCTGTTCTTACCCCACACACAGATATAAAAATATATACAGTGCCTTCAGAAAGCATTCATACCCCTTGACTTATTCTACATTTTGTTGTGTTACTGCCTGAATTCAACATGGTTTTTTTCTCACCCGTCTACACATTATAACCCATAATGACAAAGTGGAAACATGTTTTTAAACATTTTTGCAAGGTTAAACATTACAGGTTAAACTCAAATGAAGCATACTACACTGCTCAAAAAAATAAAGGGAACACTTAAACAACACAATGTAACTCCAAGTCAATCACACTTCTGTGAAATCAAACTGTCCACTTAGGAAGCAACACTGATTGTCAATACATTTCACATGCTGTTGTGCAAATGGAATAGACAACAGGTGGAAATTATAGGCAATTAGCAAGACACCCCAAATAAAGGAGTGGTTTTGCAGGTGGTGACCACAGACCACTTCTCAGTTCCTATGCTTCCTGGCTGATGTTTTGGTCACTTTTGAATGCTGGCGGTGCTTTCACTCTAGTGGTTGCATGAGACGGAGTCTACAACCCACACAAGTGGCTCAGGTAGTGCAGCTCATCCAGGATGGCACATCAATGCGAGCTGTGGCAAGAAGGTTTGCTGTGTCTGTCAGCGTAGTGTCCAGAGTATGGAGGCGCTACCAGGAGACAGGCCAGTACATCAGGAGACATGGAGGAGGCCGCAGGAGGGCAACAACCCAGCAGCAGGACCGCTACCTCTGCCTTTGTGCAAGGAGGAGCAGGAGGAGCACTGCCAGAGCCCTGCAAAATGACCTCCAGCAGGCCACAAAATGTGCATGTGTCTGCTCAAATGGTCAGAAACAGACTCCATGAAGGTGGTATGAGGGCCCGACGTCCACAGGTGGGGGTTGTGCTTACAGCCCAACACCATGCAGGACGTTTGGCATTTGCAAATTCGCCACTGGCGCCCTGTGCTCTTCACAGATGAAAGCAGGTTCACACTGAGCACGTGACAGACGTGACAGAGTCTGGAGACGCCGTGGAGAACGTTCTGCTGCCTGCAACATCCTCCAGCATGACCGGTTTGGCAGTGGGTCAGTCATGGTGTGGGGTGGTATTTCTTTGGGGGGCCGCACAGCCCCCCATGTGCTCGCCAGAGGTAGCCTGACTGCCATTAGGTACCGAGATGAGATCCTCAGACCCCTTGTGAGACCATATGCTGGTGCGGATGGCCCTGGGTTCCTCCTAATGCAAGACAATGCTATACCTCATGTGGCTGGAGTGTGTCAGCAGTTCCTGCAAGAGGAAGGCATTGATGCTATGGACTGGTCCGCCCGTTCCCCAGACCTGAATCCAATTGAGCACATCTGGGACATCATGTCTCGCTCCATCCACCAACGCCACGTTGCACCACAGACTGTCCAGGAGTTGGCGGATGCTTTAGTCCAGGTCTGGGAGGAGATCCCTCAGGAGACCATCCGCCACCTCATCAGGAGCATGTCCAGGCGTTGTAGGGAGGTCATACAGGCACGTGGAGGCCACACACTACTGAGCCTCATTTTGACTTGTTTTAAGGACATTACATCAAAGTTGGATCAGCCTGTAGTGTGGTTTTCCAATTTAATTTTGAGTGCGACTCCAAATCCAGACCCCCGTGGGTTGCTAAATTTGATTTCCATTGATAATTTATGTGATTTTGTTGTCAGCACATTCAACTATGTAAAGAAAAATGTATTTTTAATTTAATAAGAATATTTCATTCATTCAGATCTAGGATGTGTTATTTTAGTGTTCCCTTTATTTTTTTGAGCAGTGTATTTAAATGGCAAATAAAACAGGTAAACACCAAACCAGTTATAATTTTAAAAGGATACGCATGCTTTAATTAGAAACAACAACGCTATTAATAGAAATTTTAAAATCTTCTATTAAAATCAGAATTAATTAACAGTTGGACTGATCCTTCAGCCTTCTTGGACTAAATAACCCTGAAACAACTATCAGTAGATAAATAGAATGTAAAAATACAAATGGAAATCAAGCAAAAATAAATATCAGACACTTAAAACATTCATGCAGAGAAAAGCACCAGGTCTGGACAGCTTTCCCATTGAATTTGACTTGATATTCTGGGACAAAATAGCGTCCCTATTTACTCAAATGACAACACACGTCACTCAATTCAGTGCTTCCTAGTTCCATGTATCAAACAGTTATTTCAGTTATATTAAAACCAGGAAAATCTGGAAGGTCTCCTGCAGATTTCAGACCCATAAATGTACTAAATTACGACAAAATAATAACAGAATTCATAAGCAACAGAATGACAAATGTATTACCAGACTTGATACATATTAATCAAACAAATACAAGAACATGTTTCAGTATAATACAATATGCTAAAAAACAATATGTACATTTATCAATAATGGCTGTTGATGCCGAAAAGGCTTTTGACCATGTTGAGTGGCCTTTTATATTGAAAACTTTGGAAGCCTTCAACTTCCCAGCTGAAATATTATATTTAATACAAATATTATATACAGTACCCCTTGACTTGTTCCATATTTTGTTGTGTTACAGACTGAATTTTTGTCACTGGCATACACACAATAACCCAAAATGTCAAATTAATAAAAAAGAAAATATGAAATGTTTTGAGTCAATAAGAATTCATCCTCTTTGTTCTGTCTAACCTACATAAGTTCAGGAGTAAATATTTGCTTAACAAGTCACATAAGTTGCATGGACTCACTCTGTGAGCAATAAGTGTTCAACATGATTTTTGAATGACCACCTCATCTCTGTATCCCACACATACAATTATCTGTTAGGTAGAGCAGTGAATTTTAAACGAAGGGCACCTATTGGTAGATGGGTCAAATATTTTTAAAGCAGACATTGAATATCCCTTTGAACACGGTGAAGTTATTAATTACACTTTGGGTGGTGTATCAATACACGTTCTTCCTAACTCAGTTGCCGGATAGGAGGAAAACCGCTCACAGATTTCAGCATGAGGCCAATGATGACTTTAAAACAGTTACAGAGACAGTTACTGTGATAGGAGAAAACTGAGGATGGATCAACAACATTGTAGTTACACTCCAATACTAAAACCTAAATGACAGAGTGAAAACAAGGAAGCCTGTACAGAATACAAATATTACAAAACATGCATCCTGTTTGCATTGAGGCACTAAAGTAATACTGCAAAAAACATGGCAAAGCAATTCACTTTTTGTTCTGACACAAAGTATTATGTTTGGGGCACATAATACATTACCGAGTAGAAATATATATATATTTTACCTTGTTTTCTCCACAATTTCATGTTATCCAATTAGTCTGGTCTCATCACTGCAACTCCCGTACGGACTCGGGAGAGGTGAAGGTCGAGAGTCCTCAGAAACATGACGGTCGAGGTGAAGGTCGAGAGTTCTCAGAAACATGACCCAACCAAGTCCCACTGCTTCTTGACACAATGCCCACTTAACCCAGAAGCCAGGCACACCAATGTGTCAGAGGAAACACCGTACACCTGGCGACCGTGTCAGCGTGCACTGCGCCCGGACGCCACAGGAGTCGCTAGCGCGCAATGGTACAAGGACATCCCTGCCGGAAAAACCTCTCCTAACCTGACGACACTGGGCCAATTGTGTGCCGCCCCATGGGTCTCCCGGCTGCGACAGAGCCTGGACTCGAACCAAGAATCTCTAGTGGCACAGCTAGCACTGCCTTAGACCACTAGGGAGGCCGTATATATATTTAAACAGTTATGACGGTTATATTATTTTCATGACGGTCTTCATCCATAACCGTCAGTTACAGGGTTATATGGTAATTGTGCCAGCCCTAACTGCAGCTAGCTGCCCAGAGTGTTCTCTTCTCTCTCAGCCCTAACTGTAGCTAGCAGCCCAGAGTGTTCTCTTCTCTCTCAGCCCTAACTGCAGCTAGCAGCCCAGAGTGTTCTCTTCTCTCTCAGCCCTAACTGCAGCTAGCAGCCCTGAGTGTTCTCTTCTCTCTCAGCCCTAACTGCAGCTAGCAGCCCAGAGTGTTCTCTTCTCTCTCAGCCCTAACTGCAGCTAGCAGCCCTGAGTGTTCTCTTCTCTCTCAGCCCTAACGGCAGCTAGCAGCCCTGGGTGTTTTCTTCTCTCTCAGCCCTAACTGCAGCTAGCAGCCCTGAGTGTTCTCTTCTCTCTCAGCCCTAACGGCAGCTAGCAGCCCAGAGTGTTTTTTCTCTCTCAGCCCTAACTGCAGCTAGCAGCCCAGAGTGTTCTCCTCTCTCTCAGCCCTATCAGCAGCCCTGAGTGTTCTCTTCTCTCTCAGCCCTAACTGCAGCTAGCAGCCCTGACTATTCTCTTCTTTCTCAGCCCTAACGGCAGCTAGCAGCCCTGGGTGTTTTCTTCTCCCTCAGCCCTAACTGCAGCTAGCAGCCCTGAGTGTTCTCTTCTCTCTCAGCCCTTACGGCAGCTCGCAGCCCTGAGTGTTCTCTTCTCTCTCAGCCCTAACAGCAGCTAGCTGCCCTGAGTGTTCTCTTCTCTCTCAGCCCTAACTGCAGCTAGCAGCCCAGAATGTTCTCTTCTCTCTCAGCCCTAACTGCAGCTAGCAGCCCAGAGTGTTTTCTTCTCTCTCTTCCGCTTCAATTACCATGATGTGCCAATATAAGGCAGCCTTACAACTGGCCCTCTCTCCATGCGCAGACTATGACATTTTCAATAGGTTTGACTTAAACAGTTCTGAGGAACATAAACAGATCTAAGCAAGGGATCAATGGAAAGTCAAATGTAATACACAACCTGCCAACCATGGGAGGAATAAAATAGGCTGTTACCAGAGGATATGATGATCAATATGCCGAAATGTATTAGTGTAAATATGATATGGCCTTCAGGGGTTGTCTCCACAGTGCTTTGTGCGGTGTATTCATTTGCATTTGTCTATAGTGGCCGTTTGCATTACACATGCAGGAGGGTGTGGGCCTGTGGGTTCTGAGGTAAGTGACAGAGACAGGGTATGCCAAGAGATGCGAGAGAGAGATGCGAGAGAGAGAGATGCGAGAGAGAGAGATGCGAGAGAGAGAGATGCGAGAGAGAGAGATGCGAGAGAGAGAGATGCGAGAGAGAGAGCACTAGAGAGAGAGCTAAGTGAGAGAGCACTAGAGAGAGAGCTAAGTGAGAGAGCACTAGAGAGAGCTAAGTGAGAGAGCACTAGAGAGAGAGCTAAGTGAGAGAGCACTAGAGAGAGAGCTAAGTGAGAGAGCTAAGTGAGAGAGCACTAGAGAGAGAGCTAAGTGAGAGAGCACTAGAGAGAGAGCTAAGTGAGAGAGCACTAGAGAGAGAGCTAAGAGAGAGCACTAGAGAGAGAGCTAAGTGAGAGAGCACTAGAGAGAGAGCTAAGTGAGAGAGCACTAGAGAGAGCAAAGCGAGAGAGCACTAGAGAGAGCAAAGCGAGAGAGCACTAGAGAGAGAGAGCTAAGTGAGAGAGCACTAGAGAGAGAGCTAAGTGAGAGAGCACTAGAGAGAGAGCTAAGTGAGAGAGCACTAGAGAGAGAGCTAAGTGAGAGAGCTAAGAGAGAGAGAGCTAAGTGAGAGAGCGCTAGAGAGAGAGCTAAGTGAGAGAGCACTAGAGAGAGAGCTAAGTGAGAGAGCACTAGAGAGAGAGCTAAGTGAGAGAGCACTAGAGAGAGAGCTAAGTGAGAGAGCACTAGAGAGAGAGCTAAGTGAGAGAGCACTAGAGAGAGAGCTAAGTGAGAGATTACACAGGCCTAATGAGAATTAGCAGGCTTTCCCCCGATTCTGGCCATCAGGTCGAACGGTCCTCGCTATCCGGAATCCTTGGGACATCCCTATCCCATTGGAGTTGACATGTAAAAAGGTAAGGGTTGAGGTTAGGTTATGGTCATGGTTAGGGTAAGGGTAGTGGTTATGGTAGGGACATCAAGGATTCCGGATAGCACTAACCCAGGTAGGACCCATCTCACAACCACGACTGACTCAGATTTCACACTGGTTCAAATTTGGCTATGTCCAGTCTAGCAGATCCATCCAAAGCTGCACTTTAGTTATATACTTGTGTGGGTGGGTTGAAATACATATCTGCATATCATAAAAGTACTATTAAGCCAATGCAGATATTTTATATAAAAAAAACAGCATTGTTTGCAACGCTAAGCACTACTCTGCTGCTATCCAATCAAAGGAAATTAAGTCTTTCAAGCTCTCCCTAATACAACACCATTAGAGTTGGCAGCTAAGGAAAGCCACAGTATCTGGCCTGTCCAGTGGCGACCCGTCATTCAGGGCAGGTGGAGCAGAACAAAAACTGTTTTTTAATACTAAATCAAATTTAAAAAATTGGGGGGCTTACCTGTTTTGCATGTTATTTTGGCATTAATACGTGTCACATAACAGTTTGCAAACTATGTAAAAAAATATATATAATTGAGTTGATATAGCCACATAAAGACATGGTCTCTTTTTTTTTGTTTTCTTGAATAAGGCAGCTCCAAAATGCAGGTGTTTCAGCCCAGCTAGTGCTTTCTGTGGTGGGGCAAGCCATTGGCTCAGTATTCTGTCACTCATGGGGACACTACGTCACCGCGAAGTCTAAGGGTAGAGCTAGAAAACTCTAGCCCCTTGTGTGCTGTCATAGAGATACATTAGAAGTGCCCATCCAAGAAGGCTCAAGGTCAAAGGCCACAGATACAATGACATTAAATCACTTTATATGTACAGCAGCTTTGATTGGACTGATCATGTCAACATCAGACTTTCAAAATCTTAGCTAGCAGTGATCATCATGAATCAAGTCGACAATCTACTGGCAAATCATTTTTAATCCTTGTCATATGAAGAGAAATAATGAAGAGAAATTATAGATAAAACGTATCGGTGCTCATCGGCCATTGGACATAAATATTACACAACAAGTTGGAAATTGCAAATTCAACAATGAGTGGTTTGGAAGGAATCAGTGACAGTGGCTAACTGCAAGCATTGCAAAGCAATCACTAGCCTGCAATTCAGTGAAGTGGATGTGTGGTCCCAAATCTGGGATTAAGGGGCTCTTTTCGAAGTTTAAAGTTATAAACACTGAATATTGGCCATGCTGTCAATGAAACATGATTTGTGCGCGCACAAAACAACTGTTCACTCAGAACTGCGAAAACTTGACAGTGAGTTCAAGACAACTGGGAAGTTGGGAATAAACGAGCTCTGACTGCGAAAATACATTTTGAATGATCATCCAACTCGGAATTGTAAATCCGGCCTCTTTCTAGAGCTATGAACTGAAGATCAATGATGTCATCATGATTCGATCTTGTTTTTTTTCCCAGAGTTCCCAGTTGTTTTGAAAGCACCATAAATCCAAAGAATGCCAGACTTTGATGACAAAACTTGCCCACGAAGGACCACCACACCACCTTCCTGTTCAAGTGAGCACAGCACAAGGTGAGTCCAAAAATGTATTGTATGCTGCTGCATAAATGATGTTATATGCAAGGGAGATATGTATACTGTAGCTAAGAAAGTGATACTAAGTGTGTGTTGTGTCGCCTACTGTTCTGACTTGGTGGTATACATGTAGCCTATAACCTGTTTTAGAGAAATGAAATCCTTGAATATTGTAAGAGCGTTCATTGTCTGCTTATATGCCCCCTTTATTTATCCTACGGTTCTGACTTGGTGTACAGGGAGATAGGAGTCAATCTGCTTGTCGTCCCCTTATGCCATAGTTTGTACATCTCAATTGTCATTAGAAACCACATTTGTTTAAGCAAGTCAGCCATATCAGCTATGTTTTTTTAAAAGGCAGTAAATGAGGCTGAATGAACTGTTTCGCTGTCAGACAAGGCACCGCTGATAGCCAGGTGTAGCAGTGGTAAGATGTTGGGACTGCTGTTGGGACAGCTTGATGTAGACTCTAACAGTTTATGGGCACTGCTTGTCACCATTATAGTGCAATTAATATATTGTTTAGTGTTGTGTTGTGTAGTGGCTTTGCTGGCATGCACCCCACTTTCTTTGTTTTTGCTCCACCAAGATATACATGCTAAAATCGCCACTGGGCCTGTCTGAATGGACAATCTGCTCAGATACCCAGAGACTTCCAGTCAATGTGCAAACACTAGATAGCATTGACTCACAAAACTACCTCCAACTTCCTTCATACTGGACACAGAGACATAAAAAGGCCAAAATCCCAAAGGGTAGCTTTAGTGTAACTTAACTTCTTCCAGTGTGAAGTAAATTGGTAGCTTGGTAAACTATATATTCAGAGCAGCTTTCCCAACACTGAATATAGAAGTGTATAGTATACTATAGAAACCCCCTAGTCGCCCACTGGTACACAACTCAACTGGGTTAGCTGGAGGACACGGCAGATCAATGAAACACTAGGAGGACCAGGGGGAAGGAGGGATGTAGGCATGTGGGATTCCTTGGGGGTGTAGAGGCTATTTGAATCTCTCTATACCTCCCTGTCTTCAGCAGCTGTTGGAGATGGAGGGGTTTAAGACCCAGAGAACAGATTAGGATGGAGGGATGGGGGCGTAGGGAGGTGTGGTGCTGGTGTCTTTCATCGCCTCTTAATGGAACATGGGATGGGCCTGACTGTTCTGCAGATCTGGGTCTGTCCTTTCTTCCTAATGCAGGAAAAAAGGCTCCCTTGGTAGAAGCACTGCATCGTGTACAACATGTAGTAGACCTAGTCTCTGCCTGCCTGGCAGGCTGGCACCTGACAACCGTCACCAGCCCCTCCATCTAACAGCCTTTTCTAGCAAACAACACAATCAAGAGGGAGATAGTTTTTTTATTTAGCTGTACTTTGCGCTGTATGCAAGAGAGCCGCTCAGATTCAGAATATTTATATGGTTCTCTTAACAGCTGAATGCACAATGACTAAGAGCCCAATGGGAGTCGTTGAATGAAAGAGATACACGGGGAAGATACGCCATTTGGAATCTGCATCAAATGATGCAATTGGATGTTGTTTTCTTCACTTCTGGGCAGCAAGGGGAAAAAAGAGCGAAAGAGAGAAAACAACAGATTAAGAGTCGACCCACAATGAACACTAGCAGTAAATACAAGTGATGATTTGCAACCAATTCCATCTGATCATTCTTACTTCTTGAAATCGTATTCAAATCAAAGTTTATTGGACACATACACAGATTTGCAGGTTATCGCAGGTGCAGCGAAATGCTTATGCTTTAAGCTCCAACAGTGCAGTAATATCTAGCAATAATATTCCACAGTAGACAGAGATATGTTGCTAGTCTGTCCTGTCACCACTGTTAGATTGAGGTAATTAGGGCTGTATCACTTGTCGAGGATTTTAATTATTTTCTGATCCACTTTGCATATTAAACAGCACGCACAGGAGAGTTTAATAGCTGCAGATAGAAATGTATGTTGCATACAAGGCTGGCAAGATGGCAGCATATGGGCAAGGATTATTACAGAATGGCTGGGGAGCTTGAATTAATGCAGTCCCCAAGGTCGAACAAGTACTATAATGAAAATCAAGATTTTCCCTTTATTTCACGCTCTCAGATTTAGCAAGGTTTTTAAAAAGGTCAGCAATTGAGATTTTAGTTAAGATTATCATTCCAAGATAGAGAGGACTAATTGATAGCTAGTGGACAAAAGTCAAACATATTATTCATTATTTTGGGAGTTTATCTTTTGAAAGATACTTCAAATAAGAAGCTTTAAAAGAAAATGGACGTTTGCTGTACACCACGGAATGCTTTCTAAATATCTCTGATCTTCCATCTTCCACATTCTGTACATAGGCACCCACTACCTTTGCAGAATACATCATCAGGATATAATATTCAGTATAACAATTTGAATTAAGTTTGGCTCTGTATCACACTGCTATTAATCAACAACTTCTTGAAATATTTCCAATATCTGATCATTAAGTTAGCAAGTGCTGAGAAATCTAGGCCTGCCACAGACTAGGTCATACTCTGTTTATATTATCTACCAATTTTGGAAATGATATCTGAAATGTATATGGCATCTACAGGGGAACAGAAAACAGCATCTTTCAGACGGACGCGCAGCCAGTAAAAATAAGCATTTTATCTCAAACCACAACAGAAAAATAACATCACATCTCAGTTCGCTTGCCAACGTGAAAAGCAATTAAAAGTCCTATCAAACAAATACACCACGCTATAAAGCAGAGACAACTGCCTTCGCATCCAATGCCCTTGAATAGCAGATGCTCCTGGTGTACTGAGGGTAGTGTGTAGTGTTCTGTTCATCAGGTCTGAGATAAAGAAAAAGAGGGGCCGGCCCGAGTGGCGCGGTGGTCTAAGGCACTGCATCACAGTGTGCCACTAGAGGTTCTGGTTCAAATCCAGGCTCTGTCGCACCTGGCTGCGACCGGGAGACCCATGGGGCGGTGCACAGGTTAGTGTCGCACGGTGTCGTCCAGGTTAGGGGAGGGAATGGCCTGCAGGGATGTCCTTGTTCCATCGCACACTAGCAACTCCTGTGGCGCCCGGGCACAGTGCACGCTGATATGGTTCAAATCAAATCAAATTTTATTTGTCACATACACATGGTTAGCAGATGTTAATGTGAGTGTAGCGAAATGCTTGTGCTTCTAGTTCCGACAATGCAGTAATAACCAACAAGTAATCTAACTAACAATTCCAAAACTACTGTCTTATACAGTGTAAGGGGATAAAGAATATGTACATAAAGATATATGGATGAGTGATGGTACAGAGCAGCATAGGCAAGATACAGTAGATGGTATCGAGTACAGTATATACACGAGATGAGTATGTAAACAAAGCGGCACAGTTAAAGTGGCTAGTGATACATGCACTACACAAGGATGCAGTAGATGACATAGAGTACAGTATATACGTATACATATGAGATGAATGATGTAGGGTATGTAAACATTATATTAGGTAGCATTGTTTAAAGTGGCTAGTGATATATTTTACATCATTTCCCATCAATTCCCATTATTAAAGTGGCTGGAGTTGAGTCAGTGTGTTGGCAGCAGCCACTCAATGTTAGTGGTGGCTGTTTAACAGTCTGATGGCCTTGAGATAGAAGCTGTTTTTCAGTCTCTCGGTCCCAGCTTTGATGCACCTGTACTGACCTCGCTTTCTGGATGATAGCGGGGTGAACAGGCAGTGGCTCGGGTGGTTGTTGTCCTTGATGATCTTTATGGCCTTCCTGTAACATCGGGTGGTGTAGGTGTCCTGGAGGGCAGGTAGTTTGCCCCCGGTGATGCGTTGTGCAGACCTCACTACCCTCTGGAGAGCCTTACGGTTGTGGGCGGAGCAGTTGCCGTACCAGGCGGTGATACAGCCCGCCAGGATGCTCTCGATTGTGCATCTGTAGAAGTTTGTGAGTGCTTTTGGTGACAAGCCGAATTTCTTCAGCCTCCTGAGGTTGAAGAGGCGCTGCTGCGCCTTCTTCACGATGCTGTCTGTGTGAGTGGACCAATTCAGTTTGTCTGTGATGTGTATGCCGAGGAACTTAAAACTTACTACCTTCTCCACTACTGTTCCATCGATGTGGATAGGGGGGTGCTCCCTCTGCTGTTTCCTGAAGTCCACAATCGATCTCCTTAGTTTCGTTGACGTTGAGTGTGAGGTTATTTTCCTGACACCACACTCCGAGGGCCCTCACCTCCTCCCTGTAGGCCGTCTCGTCTCGTGGTTGCCAGGTGTACAGTGTTTCCTCCAACACATTGGTGGAAGGCTAAGTTTGCACTGTGTCAAGAAGCAGTGCAGTTTGGCTGGGTTGTGTTTCGGAGGACGAACGGTTCTCAGTCTTCACCTCTCGAGTCTGTACAGGAGTTGCAGCGATGAGACAAGCGATGAGACAAGACTAACTTAGTCTTGTCTCATCGCTGAAAGAAAAAAAAAGTCAAGCAGAGTTGTGTTCAGTACAGAGCACCATAGCAAACCATTTTGAAATGGAAAATGAAAATAAGTATTTCTCATTGGTTTCAGTCTTTTAAAATTAATTTGTTGCCTAATAAACCCAACCCTAGAGTGATGTGCAGCTCAGCCCTTTATCGATATAGAGGACCTGGATTAGCCTGGTCTCAGATCTGTTTGTGCTTTCAGGGCCATCTCCAGTGCTGTCAGTATTAAGCCAAATATAACAGGACAATGAATGACAAGGAGTTGGCATAATAGCACAAACAGACTGGCACTCCTCCCACAGACAGGCTTGGTCTGGATGCCACGGTGGGGCCAGCCCAGTCAGACATTCCATGGCTAGTTGAGAGACCAGGGTGTGCTGCTGTTCTCTGTGGGAGGAGGAAATGCTGAGAGCCAGGGCATGTGGAAATGCAGATCCCCCCCCCCCCCCACACACACACACCATCCTTTAAAAGAACCCCATTACATTATTCAGCAGAATGTCATGGGTCACAATGGTAAAAGCTCTGAGGCTGGCTGACACCCAGAAAAGGGAGAGAAAAGAAGAGGAGGGGGAAGATTTAATGGGCTATGCTGCTACGAACTGAGGGATCTGTCACTTACTATTTAATCCCTTTCAGCTAAACTCTTTCTTTGGGGACATTTGGTGAATTTGTGTGAATGTGCGTTTGCACATTCCTACTCTGAGGCAGCGGCACAACATTCCTTCTCGATTTATTCAGCGTATTATACTCCATTTGTGGTGACACCATCTGTTTGTTGGTGACTCAGTGAAAGAAATGGGACCATGGCCATGGTGGTAAAGGAGAATTAGCAAGCAGATGATGCTATTAAACAACGTCTGTCTGGGAAAACTAATGCTACACAAAATGACTAAATGTCCTCAGACTAGC
The DNA here is from genome assembly GCF_057628025.1 of Oncorhynchus mykiss. Lineage (NCBI taxonomy): Eukaryota > Metazoa > Chordata > Actinopteri > Salmoniformes > Salmonidae > Oncorhynchus > Oncorhynchus mykiss. Next base: position 66,601,939 of record NC_143032.1, on the reverse strand, counting down.
ACTCTGTGTGAACTCCATATGAATGAACGGATCTTGTCAATACCATACAGTACATATCTGTCATGGTCAGATTCCATGGCTGTTACTGTGTACCGGAGCAGAGATGCACCAAGAAGGTCTTGGATGTTACTGCCACCCCGCCTCTTCCCTCATCAAGCGGAGCCCCTTTCCCAGGAGAGCCACACCCCACTCACATGCTCTGAATGATGAAATCAATCCTAGCCACTATGACACCAGCACAGCGCTGCATGCCTGTCTGCCTTTCCCCTTCTCGCTCTCTCTCCCACATCTCCCCCTCCCCTCCCCAGGGCCCGCAGTGGCGGAGAGGTCCTGCTGGGTTTGCGCGGCTGGCTTACACTGAGCATAGGGGGGGGGTTTCATGGCTACACCCCTCCCCTCCTCCCCTACCCCCCCAAACCAAAGCCTCCTTTCCCACTCAGGCTTGCACCACAATCAGTTCTGATTAAAACTGGGGAGGCTGTCTCTTTCTTTGGGGAGAGAACAGCTTAATCTGTGAGACTGGAATGGCTCATTTACATAGAGGAGTGGAGGAATGGAATGTGGCAGATAGATATATACACACTGCTACAGATCGATGTAGCTAGCTGGGGTCCCATGGTTACAGGGCTGCTCTAGTCTTTTGCTCTACTGCTGTTGCAGGCAGCTCTGCTCTGCTGACATGGGTCTGCCTGCCTCTAGTTTGATCACTGAAGACCAGAGGCAGTGCTACTGCTAACCCAACCGCTGCCCTCAGCAGAAATGGGAGCATGTAAAAACGAGCCTTGCTAAAGCCTGCCTGCGAATCCCTCTTCATTTACAGTGTGTATTCTGGAAACAGTAAAGAGCAGTAAGGGGTATTGTATGTTTGAAAAATCTATCAGATAGTCCCTCAAAGGCTAACTAATTGAAAAAGATACGAGGCCAGGTCACAACAATTGTGAGGATGTGAGCATTGAATTGTACTGCCTTAATTAAATTTGAGAAAAAGTAGGGCCCAAAAAAAGGCTTATGTCGGGGTTTTTAGTTTCAGAATGATCATCCATTCAATTTAGGCTAATTAATACATGTAAATTCCAGTGCTGACTAAGCTCCAATTGTCCAACAGCCTAATTTAGCTGGTCTACTTTTACACAGGGTGGTGTGTGTGTGTGCGCTGGTGCAGCATATCCGGTTTCATGGTTGAGGCAAAGACGCTCATAGACACTGCAGCACTGCCCTCTATGCTGCATAGCTCTGTAGTACCCACAATGCATTTCATCACAACCATAGCATAGGGAGGCATGGAGAAAAACAGATTTCCAGTGGAGTGCCAGACGCCAAAACACATTCAACAGTAACTTAACAAAAAATGCAAGAGACAAAAAAATAGAGTTCAGTTTAGTCCATTAGGATCCCCATTAGCTGTTGCACATGCAGCAGCAACTCATTATGGTGTCCACACAAACAATTAAATCATTCACAGAGTACAGAACAGTTCTAGAAAACAACATAACATATTACATTACATAAAAAGAGTCATATTATCAAGACACCATAAGACAAAAAAAATACTTCTTACACATTATTCATATATACTGTACATATTCATATTGTTCTCTATAATACACAGTTAAATTAGATATTTAGAAAGAGGAGAGGTGCTGTCAAAAATATATTGTAAGAGAGAGAATGAAAGAGAAGGGAGACAAGAGGAGACAAATGAAGAGCAAATCCATTGAAAGAGAGGACATATCCCCAATAACAATTACAGACTACAAAGGGAAGCACGGCCGCAAGCTGCCCAGTGACACGAGCCTACCAGACAAGCTAAATTACTTCTATGCATATAATAAGGAGGTCAGAGACCTGGCTGTGTGGTGCCAGAACAACAACCTCTCCCTCAACATGATCAAGACAAAGGAGATGATTGTGGACTATAGGAAAAGGAGGACCTAGCACACACCCAATCTTATCGATGGAGCTGTAGTGGAGCAACAACCTAACATGGTCCAAACACCCCAAGACAGTCGTGAAGAAGGCACAACAAAGCCTATTCCCCCTCAGGAGAGTGAAAAGATTTAGCATGGGTCCTAAGAACCTCAAAAGGTTGGGCATACGGCCCATTACATCCCTGGGGCCAAGCTTCCTGCCATCCAGGACTTCCATACCAGACGGTGTCAGAGGAAGGCACTAAAAATTGTTGAAGACTTCAGCCACCCTAGTCATAGACTGTTCTCCCTGCTACCGCACGGCAAGCTGTACCGGAGCACCAAGTCTAGGTCCAATAGGCTTCTAAACAGCTTCAACCCCCAAGTCATAAGACTCCTGAACAGCTAATCAAATGGCTACCCAGACTATTTGCATTGCCCCCCCCCCCCCCCCCCCCCCCCCCCCCGGCTGCTCTTTAAATGATTTGTTCTTTTTTACTTATCTATTTTTTACTTAACTCTTATTTTTCTTAAAACTGCATTGTTGGTTAAAGGGCTGGTAAGGATTTCACTGTAAGGTACCTGTTGTATACCCGTTGTATTCGGCGCATGTGACAAATAAAATTTGATTTGAATAACCTAACGGTGTCTAAAATCTAGCCACAGACAATGAAAACCACCCTTCTTTTTACACTGGATAACATAATGTGCCATTCTCCGGTAATTCTCCGGTAATTTCTCCCCTTTCTCCTGGAGAAGTATTCCACGGCAGGTGGAACGGGGGTCACGCTGCTTGCTTAGTGAGTACCGCTTCCTCCTGATTCACACAGAGGCTCAAACCCAGGACCTGTGTTTTTCTAAAACACGTGACTGCCACCCATGACAATGTACCAACCGTTTGAGCTAGCTCCATCAGCGACATTTCAAGCTAGCTGTGGAGTGAACTTATGGTAGGTTCTTAACTCTGTTACACAGGCTGGTAACACAGGCGGTCCAGACAGCAAAGGCAGCTTGCGCTCACCATCATTCAGTCACAGCTGGTCGAGGCCCCTCAGTCCAACACTTGATCGAAACCCTCCCCAATACGAGCCTCCTTAGTACCCTCCACCAAACCCTCCCTCCCACACATAAAGCCCTGATTGTTGCCTCTGCTGGCATCTCCTCTGTTCTGCCACATTCATGTCCTGACAGTATCCCTTTATATTTCCTGCCAGCACTTAAGTAGAGGAAGATTTTTTTCTTCCTGCCTTTATGCTATGGCTCCTTTATGAGGAGATGCTGCCCGACTGCCACATTAATCAGCTGTCACTTTACTGAACGGACACAGATGAGCAGAGCAGAGGTACTGAGGACACGGACACACATCTTGCGTCCCAAATGGCACCCAATTCCTTATATAGTGCACTATTCCACTATGGGCACTGGTTAAAAGTAGTGCACTATAAAAGGGAATATGGTGCCATTTGGGACACATTCACACGCAGCAGCAGTACATGCGTAGGAGAGACTATGACACCAGTCACATCTATAGTTCCATACACTGGAGCTCTCTCGCTATCACCCATTCGGAACTGTTGCAGATCTATAAGCTGAATTTCTATATGAATTATGGGAAACCACACTGATGAATGAGTTTCACAATAAGCTACCATTTCTGACCATGAGGAGCTAAACTGAATCACTGTGTGTCTCTTCTTCAAATAGCCATTTTACAGGTTTCAGGGGATAAACATGGGGTGAACATCTTCCATTTGCCCAAAATAAAAGGTGTCATCTTATTTCTGCACAATGGAGGATGGAGTTTACAGGTTCTTGGTCTCTGAACCTCATTGTTCTCCAACTCATTTTTGGAGGGCTAGGTTTCTGAAATTCAAAACAGTCTTCTAAGCTCCCACTAATCCCCAGTCATTCTGGCAGCGCAGCCCCTGTGATTGAGAGAGACAGAGACAGAGAGAGAGAGGCGCTCGCTCCACAATATAGTCATGAGCTTCCTTCCTGTGTATGCTAATGAAAAGCCCCTTTCAAAACGAATTTCTCTCCTGGTAATAGCATCAGTCCATTGTGTGAGAAAAGCCATCATAGAATGATTAGAAAAGTGGAATAAAGGAAGTCAGAGAGGTATAGGCTTAAGATGAAGGGGCTGACAAGTCAACAATATGACAACAAAAAAACTAAGAGCTAGACTATCTAGACCAGCAAGACCACTTTCAGTAGTCCAGCGTGACCAGTTTGATCAGCTTGGCTCAGCGGTTTTCCTATTTTATTTTGGAAGCATCTCTTGGAGTGTCTTTACTAGTTGATGTCCTTCAGGGTAAAGCAGAGATCAAGGTCCTACTCTCCAGAGGCCGGGGCCAGCAGGCCAACACTCTCAGACAGAACAGTAGGGTTCATTAGGACAGACCTTTCCCACAACCCCTCTTTCTACATGCACAGAGCAGATGTAGATGGTAGAGCAGAGCATTAAAACAGACTTCTGAAGGCCCCCTCTCATTTATACTTCTTTATGATGTCACCCAAACAAACAAACAAATTAAAAAGGTTATTTTCTCCTTGAACCATTTAATGATTTCCCTACCTAATTTCACACTTTCAAGCTCCAGTGAAACTGCCAAATAGGAGATGCAAGCGTAAAAGCAAGGAAGGCCACAGCCAAATCAACATCATTAAAATAAACAAAAATGCAATCTAATGGATAGCTGCTATATTCATTACTTCACAAAAGGTACATTTGCCATTTCATATTTAAATAAACATCAATGCTATGGTTCCCTGTATGGCACTGTTGTGGCAGTCTAGTTAGCTCTTTACCTGTCCATGGCAACCTCCCTGATCTCATGCAGGTTGGGACTGGGGAGGAGAACAGAGTCATTCCTAATTCATCTGTGGTGCAGTGTGGTGTCTGGGCGGACGTACAGACACACACCGCTCCACTGTTTAGCAACCCAGGATGGCACGGTAGGGATTAAAATTAAGCAGCTCTTATCCCTGAACATAATCAAGGCAGGACAGGTCCCAGCAGGGTTAATCCTCCATACAGCAGGGGCCAGGAGGAGGAGGGGAGGAACCTCTAGCGGTTTGGTCATTGTCTCAGGTCAGGCGGCAACGTAAACACAACAGGAAACACTTCCCTTTCCTGTGTCAAAATCATCAAGCACCAAATGGAAGAAAATGTCATATACATGGAGGGACTACATCCATTTTAATTGTATGTTGCAACAATGAGCCCTAATGAATACAACCATGGGCACGGAGAGGTTGACTGTGCTAAAGGTGTGCTGCTGCAATTTCAATCCACTGACTAGCAGGTCATAGGGGATGTGTTTAATATCAATCCAGGCCGCTGCCTGAAGTTGACAGCTGCAGAGTTCATTTTAGCCTAAGTCCCCAGGTAAAGGTGGGAAGGCACAGTGACAGGCTGCACTACATAACACTGCTGATCTTTCCTGGTGAGAGACATTATCATCCTCAGATTGGGGAGGGGGTGGGGATCAGCCAGGGAATTGACATTCTCTTGTTGCACAGAGGGATTTCGGTACAATTGCTCTATGTTTATGCAGTGTCCATGGGTTGCACTATGGGGTAGGGTGGACAAGGGAGGTGGATTAACAGCCAGTCAACATGTCACAGTGTAATAGGCCCACTGGAATTCTGATAACGCATTACCACCCAGGTCCCTGCACAGAGGAAAATTATGCTGTGAAATCTGGTTTAAAACCAATTTCTGGCCCAGAGGTAATCTTGGGTCTGACTGCAAAGACATGATTGAAAGCTTTTGAGGACATGCCATCAATATCACAAGGATATGGAAATACAAGAATAACACCAGATCAAATTAACAAGGCTGCTTTAGACTGAAGTTACTTTTTGTTAGTTTAAAATCCCAATACTAGACATATTGATGTTTATTCTCTTTGTTTTTATTAACTAGAGGGAATTTGTCAAATAAAATACAAAATGACATTTTCACAAACAGCATCGGTTTTCCCAAATATGAGGCTGAAAATGGGATCCTTAGTGACCACAGAGTCAAGTACACCCGTTTAACATCCCATTCAAAAGACAGCACCCTACACAATCACTGCCCTGGAGAATAGAGATTGTTTTTAGACCAGAGGAAAGGGTACCTCCTACTGGCCCTCCAACACCACTTCCAGCAGCATCTGGTCTCCCAACAAGGGACTGACCAGGACCAACACTGCTTAGCTTCATAGCTTCAGAAGCAAGCCAGCAGTGGGATGCAGGGTGGTATGCTGCTATTTAACCCCAGACAGCTAACAATTAATAAAACCTTAACCCCTTACACTCATGGGAAATGGCCAAAATGGATAGGGCTAAATTGACATGTTTCTTACAGATGAAATATGAAAAGCATAACGATGGTAGCAATTAAAAGGGAACAGTTGAGAGATTATGGGAAAATTATTAGACTAAAAGGTGAGGACAACAGTTTCCCTGAAAAGACTGAATCCAAACATTATGCTGTTGATTTGATGTGCATTTTACATTCATTGTACTTTTCGCTGCATTTGTTGACAACAAAATCTGAAAATACTCTAGATACATTCAGTGACATGATAATTTAGGGTAGGTTCAGCAGAAGACAAAAACATGACAAAGGTTTGAGTGCTAGGTGTAACTGGTGTTTCCAAGTGGCCACACATACCTCTCCAAAGTGTACACAGTTCCTAAGTAATTGTCAATGCACTTCTATGACTCTCATAAGTCTTAAATAATAAGGTGCTTTCTTAGATCTCCTAGCTGTGGCGTTGAGGAACTAGAGCAAGCACACTTGTAGTTGTTTTGTTTGGAACACAACCCTGCATCCCAGCCTTTACACAATAACTGTTGTTGTTTAAGAAATTCAATTACGGTCTATTATAAATTGCAATCTGGGTCAGATGGGCGTAATTTCAAAGGCTGTTCTATTGCTAACATGACTAGCTAAGTTATAAAATACAATCTTACAGTGTTAGGCTTTCACAAGGCAATTCAGAGAAGTAGATCGTAATGAGTGTATTCAGTCATGAGTGCATTCAGATGTGGTCCGCGGCACATTTCCTTCATAATACAACAAACATATGCTCATTCTGTCCAAGACAAACCAGGGTATAACGCCATGTCATTGTGTAACTGTACATCAAACATAGTGATCATAAACATTGACACTGTATATGACATGAGTTTTATGATATGGAAATATGAAGTGCATATTTGGACTCACAGGTGTTTGGCTTTCTTGTATTACATCACAGCGGTATTTATTATTGTCCTCAATCTGTCATTCGGACTCCCAAGTGGCTCAGCGGTCTAAGGCACTGCATCTCAGTGCTAGGTGTCACTACAGACACTCTGGTTTGAATCCAGGCTGTATCACAACCAGCTGTGATTGGGAGTCCCATAGCGCACAATTGGCCGGTGTAGGCCGGCATAGTTAATAAGAATTTGTTCTTAACTGACCAGATAAACAAAAATACAAACATCTCATCTTTACATAGTCTTCTTAATTTTCTTAATTCCTGGGACTGTGTTGGGGCTGGCCAGACAGACAAAGACCTAGAGAGTTATTTCCCTTGGCAGGAGGGAGAGGAGAGGCGATGGCCAGCGCCAGGGGTGGATGGAAGGAGCAAACCAAGCAAGCAGCACAGAGGGAAGAAACACAGCTCTGTCCCCCAGCAGGTGTCAGCCAGAACCATAAAGAGTCATTCACTCTTGACCTGGCCTGCCTCTCTCACTACACAGGAAGTCAGTGTAGCCCACAGTACTGAGTGCACTGACTAATACAGTTTAATCTCCCCAATAAGATACTATGATCAATCCATCAAACTACTGAGACAGCCAAGTGTGATGTTAGTTTATTTATTGATGAAAATGTTCATGCAAGTTGAGGGAATTTAATGTCAACATGATTTCTCTGGAAGGTATCAGCTTGACTGATCGGTGCAATATTATCATCAGAGTAGATGAGCTGCTAGATTAGACTTGTTCTCCCACTGTCATAGCATTAGGTGACTTTTCTTCTAATCATGTTTTACGGATGAATGTCTTGAGGGGCAGTCCCCTTATAACATCAAGTGCTAAAACATACTCACTAGTCTTGTTGCAGGAGGCATTCCATTGTACTGCACAAATCGTTTCCATTTCACTGCTTCTAATAGCTAATAAAAATATCCACAATGAATCCTCTCAAACATAGTCTCTGTTTGGCATGACATGCATTACAATACTGCACTTAACATTAAGCAATAACCACAGAAGCATACAAAATGATGCAGAGTTAACGCGACTAGTCTACATTTGCTGCATACTTGAACACACATACATGTCAGAGTAGGATTCATATAAGCTATTCACCACAGCATCCACAATCATAGAATATAACGCTGTACAAGTACAACTTAGGCTAAATAAATTGAGAGACCACATAAATTGAACACAAATCTTACATAAAACAAATCATAATCCACTAATTTGAACAAGGGCCAATCTCTTTTTCAAAGAGCACATACTGGTTGGAGTTGGCACTTATGGTTCAGTCTCTCTGTTAGTCCATTCTAATCAATCCTACAACCTCAATTGAAGGAAAGAGAAAGCCTGACATTGTTCATACACTTAATTAACATGTGAAATCAGGTCCTGACTGATTAACATTCCACAGTTCATTGTTCTAGAAGATGAAATAAACTAGAATGAATGGTCAAGGCCAAGTCTGTAGACTGCCTAGAGGAGACAAAGAAAGCATGTGAACACCATAGAAGTTTGTGTAAATTTCACACACAAGTGATACTTTGATTTTGGAAAATCCTATACATTTGAGCAATTTTTCAAAACCGGTTGCTTACAGGTCAATCTTGATGCAAGTCCAAAAACTGAAGCTGTAGTTCCAACCAATCAATTGTGTCAAGTGAAATGCATCTGCGACATGTTGTAGAGAAAAATAACTATTTCTTATATATTATGTTCATTCCTATCCACATCTACCTTGACACGTTCCATTAAAACTACATCACTGATGAACGATTACGTGTCTGTCTGTTGTCGGCCACGGTCTCTGTCATGCTGGTTGCATTATCTAGTCTAACATGCATAATACTGAACACTGCTGTGCTCAGAACTCATTTCCCACTCAACATTCACTGCTGTACTTTAACCTAGCTTCCATATAGTGTATAACAACAACTCTACAATAATAATGCTAGTTTCAAAGTTTATTCGCCATGTGCACAGGATACAATAGGTGTAAAAAAGTACAGTAAAATTCTTACTTGAGAACTCTTTCCCAACAATGCAGTGATGACAATAAATAAAACACCAAAAGACTCGAAGTCAAATGTTTGTTCCCACTGAACAGCATAAAGCCTAAAGAAATCCAAAGAAGCTATATTCAGGGAGTCAGGGAAGTTACAATGGACGGCTGCAATAATGGAGTACATATTCACAATATCACCTTGTCAAAGTGAAATATAATTGTCCTAGGGTAGATCTATGTAGCCTCATAGCCTGGTTCCTCTCTAGATTTCTTCCTAGGTTCCAGCATTTCTAGAGAGTTTTTCCTAGCCACCGTGCTTCTACACCTGCATTGCTTGCTGTTTGGGGGTTTAAACTGGGTTTCTGTACAGTACTTTGTGATTTTTTTATTTTTTTTTACCTTTATTTTTCTAGGCAAGTCAGTTAAGAACAAATTCTTATTTTCAATGACGGCCTAGGAACAGTGGGTTAACTGCCTGTTCAGGGGCAGAACGACAGATTTGTACCTTGTCAGCTCGGGGATTCGAACTTGCATCAGCTGATGTAAGAAGGGCTTTATAAATACATTTGATTGATTGATATGTGGGATGAAAAATCATTGGGTCGAAAATGGCAGCAGTCAGTTCCATGTTTTCTACTCAGTTGAATACTGACAGATTCCTTGACAGGGCCTAGGCATTGTGTTGTCAGATCTAGCAGACTTAGGAACCATTGTGGCCAAGGCCCTAGGATATCATATGGAGCATTTTCAGTGCCAACATAAATTGTATTTGACTTCCATAATTTAGAATTTGTATTAGGATATTGAATTCGAATGTAATATTTTTAATTTGTAATGCACAAATTGAATAATTGAATGCATACATTAAACTTGTATTTCATGATTTGAAACTGAATTGAATGAATATTCAGTTTTAAAATGCAATTTAAATGTAATTGAATATTCAAATTCTATATTTATATATTGAGTTTCAATATGGTAGATATTACATTTGTCTGTGTATCAAGTTTACAAACTATAATGTCAAGCTTATCAAAGTTTAATATATTATAACATCTCAGATGCATTCAGATTGACTTATCAAATTCAGTTCCAAAACCAGAGACAACATCCTGGTACTTTGCCAGCCAGGAAAGGTAAAGGTTGAGGAGAACAGATGCTCTCTGTGGTAAAACAAAGCTTCTGGCATTTTTTGAAGCCAATGTGGGTTGTTTAATGTATTTTCTTCCTATGAATTTGGCTCTAGCGTTTGTACAATTTTAGCTATAAGATATTACCCCATTTCTGAAAGCTAAGACCATCTTCTGTATACCACCCATACCTTGTCACAACACAACTGACTGGCTGAAAATATTAAGGAAATAAATTCCACAAATTAACATGGCACACCTGTTAATTGAAATGCATTCCAGGTGGCTGCCTCATGAAGCTGGTTGAGAGAATGCCAAGAGTGTGCAAAGCTGTCATTAAGGCAGAGGGTGGCTACTTTGAAGAATCTCAAATAAGATATTTTGATTACTACATGTGTTATTTCATAGTTTTGAAATCGTCACTATTCTACAATGTAGAAAATAGTATAAAATTAAGAAAAACCCTGGATTGAGTAGGTGTCCAAACTTTTATTCAGACCCCTTGACTTTTCCCAAATTGTGTTCCTTTACAGACTTATTCTAAAATGGATCAAATTATTTGGCTTCTTCATCAATCTACACAAAGCGAAAACAGGTTGTCACCTCATTTTCAAATTCAAAATTATGGAATTAAAATTTCTGTTGGCACTGAAATCACTCCATAATATTGTCACTCAAATCTAGAAGTATGGCAAACAAACACATTAATCAATTAGCTGATGGGGCCTGAGGGCCACAGTGGCCTTTCAGATAAATGATTAGTGTAGCACATGCTTATCTATAAAATAAATAGGCGGCACTCAAAAAGGAAAACACTTGAACCAATAACATCCATGGTTGGTTGCATATGATTCCTGTACTTTAGGTGCTTGATTTAGAGTACCCGCACCTTAAATGTTCTACTGCACCTCTTATAGAATATTAGCTCAAAAGTATTGTGAAGCTCCTGCACCTAAATAGAAAACAGTACCAGCACAGAAAATGAGTAATGCCACCTACTTCAGTCCAAGTCAAGCATAGTACTTTCAATGTGAAGAACTTGCAACAGACAAATACAAACAGACAAATAGAAACAGAAAATAAGTTACTTCCATGCAGTCAGAGTAGTACTATTGCACATATATCAATCTAAATGAAGATTTCCTACATTTTAACGTAGAATAAAAACTGCCAAATAGGCAGAAGCTGTGGCAGCAGCTCTCCAGCGTATGACCTTGTGACTGACTGCAACAGCTATTTATATTCATTCATACATGTCAATCCCATCCAACCAAATCTATTTTCGCAGGTTGGCATTTATTGGGATGACTCAGCTCTGCAGAGTGGTCACTACCTGGCAGTCACAAAGTCTTTCAATCTTATTTTTAACAAAGTCAACCTGCTCACAGCCGTCACGTCTACTATATTTAACACATCAAAATGACCCTATGGCGATATTATATTGGGCCTATCAGAGTGGGAACATAATTTGTATTTTATTTAACTAGGCTAAGTTAGTTAAGAACAAATTATTTTTTACAATGACGGCAAGTGGGTTAACTGCCTTGTTCAGGGGTAGAACGACAGAGTTTTACCTTGTCAGCTAAGGGATTCGAGTCAACAACCTTTCGGTTACTGGCCCAACGTTCTAACCTACCTGCCGCCCCAACACATAAAGGGTGTTCAGGCTTCAAGAGAAAAACCACATAAGACGGAAGGTACCCGTCATCCAAATCATTCCAGCAGCAACTCGCAAATGCCCCCTTTTCCAAACTGGGTATATTACAAGGTGAGAATCCGGAAGGCAAAACAAAAGCTATAGCACATCTAGACAACCATGTCATTCACTCAGCATCAGGGAAAAAACAGAGGAAAATGATTGCTGTGGCGTGACCTGTCAAAAATAACATCTTTACAGTCATTTTTTACATCTTGGAAAAAAACATTCTAATGTATTCACCACATTTGTTACTATACAGAATATTTAACTGTATTCTGCATTGCCTGGGGTTTACATTTAAAGATCATCATTATTTTTGAAGTATGGCAAAGATGCTGCAGGTAGGTAGCTATTGTAGGTGCCCCGTGCAGACAGAGGCAGTTCCCTTTGACACAATCGATGACCATTTGTGTACTCTTAGATCTGCAGAATCAGGAGGCAGTGCACGACATATCCATTGTTGTATATATTCAGCAAACACACGACATGGGTTTGGAATTTTCATATTATGAAACAGAACTATAATGTAAGAGGACAAAAACAATCCAATAATATTCTACAATCTCTCTATTGTAGAATACTCTATTGCAATTGATATATGTCGTTACGCATAACATGGCATGAGATACGCAATCTACAATTGATAATAGGCTGGAATGATTATTTCATCGAATGCAATTTCGTTTAATTAAAATATTATTTTTACCAGTCTATAATTGAGTTCCATAAATGAACAACAACTCCGCGTAAAATCCCCACAGCAGTCCCCCACTGGCTCACACATCCTTCAATCTCCATGACAATCGCAAAGCATTGTATCGTGTACGACTACGTAGGAATAATAGATTATGTTTGTTCGGCTGCTAAAATGAAAACGATAATCTTGAATCAAATTTCGACGTTTTATATATATAACCAGGAACATTATAGCACATTTCTTACCTTCTACTCCTCCCTTCCACTGGAGTTTAGGGATAGTACGTACGCGCACGCAGGAGTGTAAACTTGGCGATGCAATCACCAGATGGTTCCTTGCGCTGGTTAAATAAATCACCTCACACTCCTAGCCTATTCTTCTTAGTTTATGAATTGCACCTCAAAAACGTGACCAAACCCGAATAATGATTTCTCCTCTTTTCAATGTTTTTGTTGCAAACGACAGCGCTACTGTTATTCTCGAACAGTGCCGGAGAATAGCAGTGTAGTCCGTGATTGGCTTAGCCAATGTTTTATTTGCTCAATTATATGGAGGGTTAAGAGAGGACAAATCAAATGTAACCTGTGTTGAAATTATTCCTTACTTTAAAAAGTCCATGATTCATTCAATGTAAAATCAAATAAAGTTATTTTTAACTAGGCTATTTATAGTCTAAGTCTGTCCCATCTCCAAAAACAAAACAAAAATCACCGTGAGGTCGCAAATTCTTCAATAGCGTCAAATACACATTGACAGCAAATGGTTGTAAAAAAATATATAAAAAGCCTGTCACTGACCCAAATCTGTGGCCCCAACTGACGGTTTCAAACTCCTCTCGTACACAAACAACGCTAGTGCAACAAAACTGTCAGAGACCCACCCCTATCGCGGAGCGTTCGAGGAAATATTTATTTTGATTGGGTGAACCTACTTTCAATTAAAACAGAGACAGAATATCTCTTACTTGATTGGATTAAAAGCTGTCAATCTTTGCATACGACGTACAATTTGCAATCTACTTTGAAACAAATGAACTCACCTGCACATGATCGAATATATAATTTGTAATGTTATCCTTAAATATAAACGCAACATGTGAAGTGTTGGTCCCATGTTTCATGAGCTGAAATAAAACACATTTTCAATAGGCTTCTCAAATTCCGTGCATATATTTTTTACATCCCTGTTGATGAGCATTTGTCATTTGCCAAGGAAATCCAGCCACCTGATATCAAGAAGCTAATTTAACAGCAGTCATTACACAGGTGCACCTTGTGCTGGTGACAATAAAAGTCCACTCTCAAATACACTACGTGACCAAACATATGTGGACACCTGCTTGTTGAACATCTCATTCCAATGGGCATTAATAGGGAGTTGGTCCCCCCTTTGCTGCTATAACAGCCTCCACTCTTCTGGGAAGGCTTTCCACTAGATGTTGGAACATTGCTGCAGGGACTTGCTTCCATACAGCCACAAGAGCATTAGTGAGGTCAGGCACGGATGTTGGGCGATTAGGCCTGGCTCACAGTTGGCGTTCCAATTCATCCCAAATGTGTTTGATGGGGTTGAGGTCAGGGCTCTGTGCAGGCCATTCAAGTTCGTCCACAACAATCTTGACAAACCATTTCTGTATAGACCTGACTTTATGCACAGGTGCATTGTCATGCTCAAACAGGAAAGGGCCTTTCCCAAACTGTTGCAACAAAGTTGGAAGCACGGAATCATCTAGAATGTCATTGTATGCTGTAGCATTAAGAGTTCCCTTCACTGGAATTAAGGGGCCCAGCCCGAACCATGAAAAACAGGGGTCCAATGGTGGCGAGCTTTACAATACCCCAGCTGACGCTTGGAATTGCTTATGGTGATCTTAGGCTTGTGTGCAGTTGCTCGGCCACGGAAATCCATTTCGTGAAGCTCCCGATGAACAGTTCTTGTGCTGACGTTGCTTCCAGAGGCAGTTTGGAACTCGGTGAGTGTCGCAACTGTGTACAGACAACAAAAATACACACTACATGCTTCAACCACTTGGCAGTACCGCTCTGTGAACTTGTGTGGCCTACCACTTCGCAGCTGAGTCGTTGTTGCTTCTAGACGTTTCCACTTCACAATAATAGCACTTAGTTGGGGGAAGCTCTAGCAGGGCAGAAATTTGATTAACTGACTTGTAAATGTGTCATCCTAAGACAGTTTGACAGTTTGTGCAGAAAATCTAAGAAGATTTGATGAATATTATGGAAAAAATTATACTGTATCATAACATCAATTCTTATTTTCATTGCTGACCAGCAGATGTCACTAATGTGCATTGTTAAAAGCTCCAACTAATTTAACCGTTTTTCGACACAATTTGGTGAACGCCCCAAACGCGTCAGAAAGCCTTGGCTTCCCATCACAAGTTTCAATGAACTGCTTGGTTCCCTAAAGGCTCTCCAAACACATGGGATCTTCTCAGTAGCCTTAGTCAATCAACCATGCGCCAAAAATGCATTCTCAAACCGCATGTCCCCAAAGCAGCACAGACCAGCCATCATCTTCCAGACAACGCTCTCAAACGCTGATAGGGTTTAAGAAGGGGCGTTTTTATACCTTTTACATGTTTCGCACTAATTTTGGTTCTACAGGAAACACTGACCAAAACTGTCGTTCCTAACCAGTCACGCTTGCATTACCAAAACATACATAGAGCAACTAATTTAAATGCTCTATCAACTAACTTAAATGATTACATTTACATAAACTGTCAAACGTAGCTAACAGTGAAAGGAGAAATCTGAAAAATATCCATAACCTTCACTCAGGGTTTGTATCGGCCAATCATAGTGTATGTTGCTAGACGGTTACGCCTATGTTTTGTTAGGGTGCACGCGATTTACGCCTGGGATATTCTGGAACCATCAACGGAGTGAGCGCAGTTCACATTCGTGTAATGAAATTGACCTGAAAGTCACGGTCTAGCCTGCTCGCAAGATAAATCAAATGCACACACTACGACGAAGGGTTTGTTTTGTTTTGTTGTAATGTTAGTCAACCGAATGAATAGATCTTAAGCAGCAAGTGGAATAGTGAGTACTTTTCCCAATGTAACGCTAGCTAGGTAGCCAGGCAGATGAATGATAAAATATTCTTACTTCTTTTGTAATGTGTCACAAAACAGACCGGTAGCAAAGTGTTGTCACTTGCCTGTTTTGTCGTTGTTCGTGTGACATCTAGCTAAGGTTAGCTAGCTAGCGCAAGACTGCTGCATCTAGCTAGCTAACGTAATAGTTTGCTAAGTAACTGCAATCTATGCTCGTTCAAAGTTGCTGACTATAAAGCTAGCTAGCTGGCTATAATATGCATTTTGTTGTCCTGGTTATCATAAATCTTATTTTTGTTCACCATTGCTATAGCTAGCTAACTAACGTTAGATCTCTAATAATTGTAACGAATGTTGTTTGCTGGTAGCTGTTAAAGGGGGCTAGAAACTAGAAAGGAGAACTCACCAACAAGCTGTCTGCTCTGCTCCTCTATGTCACTTCATAAAAAATACCCTTTATTAGTTGAATCAGGTGTGTTGTTGTAGTGCTGGTTTGGAACAAACGCCTGCACACTTTAGTTATGTGGTCACCAGGTACTGACCTCTTTTGTAATGTCATTTAAGAATCAGCTGATGGCGCACATTTTTTTCCCCTAATCATTTGGCCTAACCTAATCACTTCTCTATCAGGCTACAGTAAAGTGTGAGGGCACACGAGGGTTTGTCAACAGTATTGCTGTCCTGTATTGAATAGGTATTTCAATCAGGATTAGGCTACCACTTGGATAAGGTAAGGGGCTTGGTACAGCTGTGGCTACCTGTACAGCCCTGTAGGATTTATGTGGTTTGTCTCCTTTGTAAATTTAACCTAGGCCATGCTATAGTGTGCTATAGTCCTTTACTCACTTGACTATCATTTATTCTAGCCCTTGCCAACATGTCCAAGCATTGAAAGTTACTGTTCCCAGTGTGAGAGAGCATCCCCAACCACTAACACCCCCATGTGTATCATCTTCTTCAAGTTTGACCCTCGACCTGCATCCAAAAATGCCTACAGGTAAGGCCTCTCCTCCCTCTGTGTACCTTTACCACACTTTTCATATAGACTAGCCTGGACAGCTCTCATTTTATGTCAACTGGAGGCCTATATTCAGATGATGGTTTAAAAAGATGCACACTTCCAGATGTTGAGCAAATCTGAATCTTAAAGGAATCAAAGCGTCATTGCGTTTGACGCAGGGGACATTCTTCTCATCGTCTGATACATACTGAACAAAAATATAAACTTAACATGTAAAGTGTTGGTCCCATGTTTCATGAACTAAAATAAAAGTTCCCAGAAAATTTTCTTACACCCAAAAAGCTTATTTCCCCCAAATTTGGTGTACAAACGTGTTTACATTCCTGTTAGTGAGCATTTCTCCTTTGCCAAGATAATCCATCCACCTGACAAGTGTGGCATATCAAGAAGCTGATAAAACAGCATAATTATTACACATGTGCACCTTGTGCTGGGGACAATAAAAGACCATTCTAAAATGTGCAGTTTTGTCACACAACACAATGCCACAGATTTCTCAAGTTTTGAGGGAGAGTGCAATTGGCATGCTGTCTGCAGGAATGTCCAACAGTGCTGTTGCCAATAATTTAATGTTAATTTCTCTACCATAAGTCACCTCCAACATTGTTCAAGAGAATTTGGCAGTACAATCGGCCTCAAAACCGCAGATCACATGAATGGCATTGTGTGGGCGAACGGTTTGCTGATGTCAACAGAGTGCCCCATGGTGGGGTTATGGTATGGGCAGGCATAAGCTATGGACAACGAACACAATTACATTTTATTGATGGGAATTTAAATGCACAGAAATACAGTGATGAGACCCATATATATATTTTTTTTTTAATAAAAAATAAATAAAAGGTTTTTGTTATCTGTGACCAACAGATGCATATCGAAATTCCCAGTCATGTGAATTCCAAGCATTAGGGCACAATTAATTTGTTTCAATTGACTGATTTCCTCATATGAACTCTAACTTGTTGCGTTTTAAATTTTTTTGTTCAGTATAATTGTGAATAAAAAATTCCCTTTGTCCTTCAAAGATGCGTTAGGCTAGTGCTGAAGTGTAGCAACTCTAATCTAATTAAGCACCCAAAGCAGTGATAAGAACCTGAGGTAACCTGTGGTGCTGTCTCTCACTGGAAGTATGGAAAGCTAGGCAGTATTCAAACTGAATTGCTCCATTTCACTTCCCGATTTCAATGAAACTGAACATTTCAGTTTGGTTCCAGGCTAATTCAAAGCCTCCCAAACAAAGCACAGTGAAACACCATGTACCATCCACCTAACCTTTCCTACAGTCACTGCTGGTTTCTCTCAGTGAAGGTCCTTTGTGGGCAGACGCCAGTGGTAGAGGAGCAGTCAATGCAATTTAAAGCCCTGCTTGTAATAATCCCCTGGGCTCTGTGGAGCTCTCTCTCTACCTGGCCAGGATCTATCTCTGCCTTTGCCTCTGGGAGATTACACTAGCCTAAGGCGATCAGTGGATGTGTGTGGGCAATGACTCACTCTGGACCCATGGGATATGTGTAACCTGTAGGCCTAGCTAGCATCCTCACCGTGGTTGAATTTAATGCATGTAGGCCTACATTATCAGTGAGCGGAATGGCAAAATAACTACAAGAATGTTAAGTAAATCTCTTGTGTAAGTGGTTTTTCACCATACACCCAATTCCGCCAACATCCCTGCCTGCCAACAATGTTGTGTTCTGAATTCCCATTATGCCCATGTATTGCCTCACCATCAAATTATTAGTACTTTCCTTTGCAATACAGCATGAATGGAATGTATCTTGTCAAAATATTAGCCTTCCCAGTGACCTTGTCTCAAACATAGTATTTATTTTGTAAGGAATAAGTGACAAATTATAGAATTCTCTAAAATGGCCCACTCTCCGCATAGCTGGGCCCTGTTAATTGTCTTGTTTCTCTCCTAGTGATTCCCACAGTCTCCAATAAAGCATGGATGCTCTGCTCTCTCTCCTGTGTAAAATCATTAGTGTTTGCTTTGTTTCTGGGCCAGTGTCATCGACTCTTGGGGAACAAGTGTCACTGCAACCAGCTTTTGCATCATGAGTCTTTGATGTACAGAGGTTGACACAATTAGGTCAATTTGCTTTATTTGCTCTTTAAGAAATCCACCTGCCTCTGAACAAGGTTAATGGGATTGGTAACCGCTGGCAAGATACAATTATTGCGGAGGTCATCATAGTTCAGTGGCCTAATCTGTCTTCTGTAACTGTGCACCACGAATAAATGCCTCTCAGTGAAACTATTTAATCCTCATCATTTGACCTGTGACACCGGCATGACAACCAATACGTCTCAGGTAGTTGGCTTCGAAAAGGGACGTGTGTGAAAAAACAAACATGCGTGTTCTGTGTGTCTAATTGATAATGAGCGATGATGAGTAATGGCGATGCACCAAATGTTTTTTTTATTTTTTTATTTCACCGTTATTTAACCAGGTAGGCCAGTTGAGAACAAGTTCTCATTTACAACTGCGACCTGGCCAAGATAAAGCAAAGCAGTGTGACACAAACAACAACACAGAGTTACACATGGAAAAAACAAACATACAGTCAATAATACAATAATGCATATCATTATCTGGGAACAGTGTGTACCAGCAGAATTTTGAACAGAGGATGCAATTATAAATTGTAGACTACATGGAATATTCTAGGTTGACCATTTTACTTGACTGTTTGTGCAATACCTGACTGGATATTGCTGTTAGCCTATCTCAGGTTAGATACGGTTACAACTATATGTTATATTATAGGCCCACACATTTTGTATATACAAATTGAGCCCACATGTCTCGTAGAGCCAGCACAAGAAGTTAGTGTGAGTAGAAATGGCCTACAGTTTTTAACAGCCCGGCAACATTCAATATAAGCTACTTCTATAAACTACAGAATGTTTACTTTGATACCAGGTTTATCAATTCAAGGCTATACGCCAATTCATGCTCTTAATGAGCTACTGTTGGTCCAGTCTCTGGACCTAGTCTCTACTGCCGGATACTTTTAAGGGTCACACACAGCACACCGAATATGGATCTCCCGTTCGTCTACCGATTGTTCAGTGCACTGTTGACTGCTGACATTTTTGTGCAATTCTACATGTTTTCACTTGGTTCGCAAGTACCCTTGGCAGGCAAAGGCTATTGGTGTGTTCAAGCCCTTATTCCGTATCCAGCCATCCACTGCACTGGATCAATCTAATACAGCATCTCCCCGCTGGCCTAAGCCTCAGCCTCTTGCTGACATGGTCCTTTTAGACCTCTGAAGGTAGAGACTTTTTGTCGCTGATGCATTATGGATTTGATGTGACGTTTGCAGTGGTGTGGGGCCTGGAAAATCCCATCTCTTAGTGATCCATGTACACTGCAGCAGTCCAAGGTGGGTGGAGAAAGTCAGCAGGGGTTGTAATGTTATTGCGGTAAGGTAATCGAGGTACATGGAGAGGTATGGGCAGCATCCCAAATTACACTATATTCCCTATGTTGTGCACTACTTCTGACCATAGTCTTATGTGCCCTGGTCTAAAGTAGTGCACTATGTAGGGAATAAGGTTCCATTTGGGACGCATCCATGGTGTTGGATAGTGACAGCACAGCAGCTTTCTTCTGCTGCTGCAGCTGATGGGGAACTGGGGTGCGGAACTTTACTGTGTCCTAAGGGGGGGAATAGTGCACACCCAGACAATCAGGAAACATGCAACCTCAGTCAGGAGCTCAGTTAGGTCTGCTACACAGCACGGCATGGCATTTCTCTCTCACACTTATTCACTCATGTGTGCAGAATGCAGCCTGGCAAAAGAGCACACAGGCTGCTTCCCAAATGGAACCCTATTCCCTTCATAATGCATCACTTTTATATGGGCCCTGGTCAAAAGTAGTGCACTATATTGGAAATATGGGTGCCATTAGGGCCACAGACACACAGTCCCAGGGCTCAGTCTCTTCGATTAAGGACATGAGACCTGGAGAATATCAATATATCAAGATGGATAACACCACAAGGTTATTGTGTTAAAGAACATTACCTTAAGTGGTCTACCATGGTCTCCCTCGTAACTCTATTTCTTTCTCTTTTCACCTCAGGCTAATTTTGGCTGCAAACAGAGATGAGTTTTACAACAGGCCAACCAAAGCTGCAGACTTTTGGGTGAGCAACAGCGAAATCCTCAGTGGTAAGTATCTGCACTTGATGTTGCCGTGACAGAAAAAAATTGTTGACAGAAATCGTTCTGGAGAGGACCCCTCTGTTTCCCCTTTTTTCTCTCTCTCTCTCAGAGCCTTTATTTCACCACAACCCATTTCAGCTCAGCTGGAATGACTTCATGAGCCAGATACTGGATCCCATGTCAACAAACCAATTCTGAGAGGAATTTAATGCACTGAATGTCCCAATGAATCATCCCATTCTTTATTAAGATCATAGCCCTACTATGGCAAATTGACTGGGAGAACAAATACATCTCCTTGAGTTAAAACTGTTTAAATAAACAAACAGGGTGGAAGGCTAAGAAGTATAATTAGAATGAGGGTCCTGTCATGGAGCATGGGCATTGCTTCTTCTGTTTGAGTGATTATTTTCATTTCCTCTCAACAGACTAGCATTTTCACATTTCTGAGTGAAGTATTTAATTTGTCATAACAGGCTATGAGTTTATTCCTCTAGAAATCTAGAGTGGCAGAGTAATTGAGGTTTGCGAGGGATTAGGGTATAGGATTGGTTTGGAAATTAGGGCCTAAGGGTCAGGTTTTATGTTGGCTTGGGATTGAGTCCTCAAAATGGAACGGTGGTAGGGCCTTGATCTGGTGTGGAGGGACGGCAGTAGTGCTCTGATCTGTTGTGGAGAGACGGTGGTAGTAATCTGATCTGTTGTGGAGGTACGGCGGTAGTGCTCTGATCTGGTGTGGGGGATGGCGTTAGGGCTCTGATGTGGAGGGGCGGTGGTAGAGCTCTGATCTGGTGTGGAGGGACGGCGGTAGTGCTCTGATCTGGTGTGGAGGGACAGCGATAGTGCTCTGATCAAGTGTGGAGGGATGGTGGTAGGGTTCTGATCTGGTGTGGATGGACGGCGGTAGTAATTTGATCTGGTGTGGATGGACGGCGGTAGTAATTTGATCTGGTGTGGAGGGACGCCGGTAGGGCTATGATCGATCTGGTGTGGAGGGATGGCGGTAGGGCTATGATCTGGTGTGGAGGGAAAGCGGTAGGGCTATGATCTGGTGTGGAGAGACGGCGGTAGGGCCATGATCTGGTGTGGAGGGAAGGCAGTAGGGCTATGATCTCGTTTGGAGGGATGGAGGTAGGGCTATGATCTGGTGTGGAGGGATGGCGGTAGGGCTATGATCTGGTGTGGAGGGAAGGCAGTAGTATAAAAATCTATGTACAGTTTGTGCAAATGTAGAAGAGTAGGGAGGTAAGGCAATAAATAGGCCATAGAGCGAAATGATTACAATTTAGCATTAACACTGGAGTGATAGATGTGCAGATGATGATGTGCAAGTAGAGATACTGGGGTGCAAAAGAGCAAGAGGATAAATAACAAAATGGGGATGAGGTAGTTGGGTGTGCTATTTACAGATTTGCTGTGTACAGGTACAATGATCGGTAAGCTGCTCTGACAGCTGATGCTTAAAGTTAGAGAGGAAGATATAAGACTCCAGCTTCAGTGATTTTTGCAATTCATTCCAGTCATTGGCAGCAGAGAACTGGAAGGAAAGGTGGCCAAAGGAAGTGTTGGCTTTGGGGATGACCAGTGAAATATACCTGCTAGAGCGCGTGCTACGGGTGGGTGTTGCTATGATGACCAGTGAGCTGAGATAAGGCGGAGCTTTACCTAGCAAAGACTTGTAGATGACCTGGAGCCAGTGGGTTTGGCAAGGAATATGTAGTGAGGGCCAGCCAACGAGAGCATACAGGTCGCAGTGGTGGGTAGTATATGGGGCTTTGGTGACAAAATGGATGGCACTGTGATAGACTACATCCAATTTGCTGAGTAGAGTGTTGGAGGCTATTTTGTAAATGACTTCACCGAAGTCAATGATCGGTAGGATAGTCAGTTTTACGAGGGTATGTTTGGCAGCATGGGTGAAGGAAGCATTGTTTGCAAAATAGGAATCCGATTCTAGATTTAATTTTGGATTGGAGATGCTTAATTTGAGTCTGGAAGGAGAGTTTACAGTCTAACCAGACACTTAGGTATTTATAGTTGTCCACATATTCTAAGTCAGAACCGTCCAGAGTAGTGATGCTAGTTGGGCGGGTGGCTGCGTGCAACAATTGGTGTAAGATGTATAGATGCCAGATGTATACCGAATGGTGTCGTCTGCGTAGAGGTGGATCAGAGAATCACCAGCAGCAAGTGTGACATCATTGATGTACAGAGAAAAGAGTCGGCCCGAGAATTGAACTCTGTGGCACCCCCATAGAGACTGCCAGAGGTCCGGACAACAGGCCCTCCGATTTGACACACTGAACTCTATCTGAGAAGTAGTTGGTGAACCAGGCGAGGCAGTCATTGGAGAAACCAAGGCTATTGAGTCAGCCAATAAGATTGTGGTGATTGACCGGGTCGAAAGCCTTGGCCAGGTTGAAGAAGATGGCTGCACAGTTCTGTCTTTTATCGATGACGGTTATGATATCATTTAGGACCTTGAGTGTGTCTGAGGTGCACCCATGACCAGCTCGGAAACCAGATTGCATAGTGGAGAAGGTACGGTGGGATTGAAAATGGTCAGTGATCTGTTTAACTTGGCTTTCAAAGATTTTAGTAAGGCAGGGCAGGATGGATATAGGTCTATAACAGTTTGGGTCTAGAGTGTCTCCCCCTTTGAAGAGGGGGATGACCTCGGCAGCTTTGTGGATCTCAGATGATACGGAAGAGAGGTTGAACAGGCTAGTAATAGGGGTTGCAACATTTTGGTGGATCATTTCAGATAGAGAGGTTCCAAATTTTCTTACACAGCTGATTAGTAGGGATCCAGATTTTGCAGCTCTTTCAGAACATCAGCTGTCTGGATTTGAGTGAAGGAAAAGCAGTTGGGCAAGTTACTGCAGGAGGTGCTGAGCTGTTTGCCGGGGTTGGGGTAGGCAGGTGAAAAGCTTGGCCAGCCGTAGAAAAATGCTTATTGAAATTATTTATTATCGTAGATTTATCGGTGGTGACAGTGTTTCCTAGCCTCAGTGCAGTGGGCAGTTGGGAGGAGTAAAGTCTGGGATTACTCCAGCTCCCTCTCAACCCATCCCCAGGGGCGTCAGGCCATGGCTGGGTTTCTCTATAGCAGAGAACCTCTCCTCTGTTCCCTGGCTGTCTCAGTGGACCCATATTGATCATGTGGAAGTGTAGACTTACACTACATGTGTAGTGTAATGTGGACACCTGCTCGTCAAACGTCTAATTCCGAAATCATGGGCATTAATATGGAGTTGGTCCCCTTTGCTTCTATAACAGCCTCCACTCTTCTGTGTCGGCTTTCCACTAGATGTTGGAACATTGCTGCGGGGACTTGCTTCCATTCAGCCACAAGCATTAGTGAGGTCGGGCACTGATGTTGGGCAATTAGGCCTCGCATTCGGCGTTCCAATTCATCCCAAAGGTGTTCGATGGGGTTGAGATCGGGGCTCTTTGCAGGCCAGTCAAGTTCTTCCACATCGATCTCGACAAACCATTTCTCTATGGACCTCGCTTTGTGCAGAGGGGCATTGTCATGCTGAAACAGGAAAGGGCCTTCCCCACAAAGTTGGAAGCACAGAATCGTCTAGTATGTCATTGTATGATGAAGTGCTAAGATTTCCCTTCACTAGAACTAAGGGGCCTAGCCCAAACCATGAAAAACAACCCCAGACCATTATTCCTTCTCCACCAAACTTTACAGTTGGCACTATGCTTTGGGGCAGGTAATGTTTTCCTAGCATCTGCTAAAACCAGATTTGTCCGTCAGATTGCCAGATGGAGAAAAGTGATTCATCACTCCAGAGAACGAGTTTCCAGAGTCCAACGAGCTTTACACCTTTCCAGCCGATGCTTGACATGGCACATGGTGATCTTAGGCTTGTGTGTGGCTGCTCGGCCATGGAAACCCATTTCATGAAGCTCTCAATAAACAGTTCTTGTGCTGACGTTTCTTCCAGAGGCAGTTTTGAACTCGGCAGAGAGTATTGCAACCGAGGACAGACTATTTTTACACACTTCAGCACTCGGTGGTCCCGTTCTGCGAGCTTGTGTGGCCTACCACTTTGTGGCTGAGCCGTTGTTGCTCCTAGACATTTCAATTTCACAATAACAGCACTTACATTTGACAGGGCCAGCTCTAGCAGGGCAGAACTGAGTTGTTGGAAAGGTATCATCCTATGATGGTGCCACGTTGAAAGTCACTAAGCTCTTCAGTAAGTTCATTGTTTGTCTATGGAGATTGCATGGTTGTGTGCTCGGTTTTATACACCTGTCAGCAATGGGCGTGGCTGAAATAGCCGAATCCACACATTTGAATGGTTGTCCACATACTTTTGTATGTATAGTGTATCATCCTGCCTCTGCACATGCTTCCCTTAGTTACCTTCTCTCTCATAGAAACACACATCTCAGTGTGAGGGAAGTGATTTGTAGTCGTAAGTGACATTTTAGGTCAAGATTAACAGCCTGTGTCGTATGGCTCTTTGCCTCTCTCTAAGTTTATTCAAGTTCTTGTACAGTGCAATACAAGGTCAAAACGGCAAGAGTCTAGCAAATCACACCGGCTGTAGTAAGACAATCCGTATTTCTCTTAACGCTGTACTGATTTACTTATTCCCTGTGTAAGGGTATCACCTCAATCCACGTCCAGACAAATAGAATGTATGAGTAATCTATTCAGCGTTTTCAGAGTTCCGTGCTCTACATTCTAATGATCAGCCAGGCTCCAATGATAATGAATGCAAGGCAGAGGCCTCTGTCTGTCTTTCTTTCTGTCTGCTTATCAGAAACTCACTCCTCAGCCTTAAGTACAAAATCACCTCTGGTTTGAATGCTGTTTTTTTGGCGCTCCCTATTTCTGATATTTATTTTTTTGTAACTCGGAGAGAAGTCAAACTAAGCAATCAGTGATGGCTTGGAGGAGGGTGAACATAT
This sequence comes from Oncorhynchus mykiss, assembly GCF_057628025.1. Classification (NCBI taxonomy): domain Eukaryota; kingdom Metazoa; phylum Chordata; class Actinopteri; order Salmoniformes; family Salmonidae; genus Oncorhynchus; species Oncorhynchus mykiss. The sequence goes on along the minus strand of NC_143032.1, from coordinate 66,576,049 downwards.
TTTCCTTGATTTTCTTCTTCTAGAATTAATACATGATTTATAAGCAAACTATAATCGCTTAATTTGAGTGTTGCAGCATTATTGTCAGCAGTACGTGATCGCCATTATTGATTCACAGTGCATTCAGAAAGTATTCAGACCCCATCCCTTTTCCTAAATTTTGTTAAGTTACAGCCTTATGCTAAAATTGATTAAACTTACACACAATATTACATAATGACAAAGCGAAAACATTTGTTTAATTTTTTATGAACCAAGATTCTCTGGTCTGATGAGACCAAGATTGAACCCTTTGGTCTGAATGCCAAGCGTCACGTCTGCAGGAAACCTGGCACCATCCATACGGTGAAGTATGGTGGTGGCAGCATCATGTTGTGGGGATGTTTTTCAGTGGCAGGGACTGGAAGACTAGTTAGGATCAAGGAAAGATGAACGGAGCAAAGTACAGAGCTCCTTGATGAAAACCTGCTCAGGACCTCAGACTGGGGCGAAGGTTTACCTTCCAACAGGACAACAACCGTAAGAACACAGCCAAGACAACGCAGGAGTGGCTCCAGGACAAGTCACTGAATGTCCTTGAGTGGCCCATCCAAGGCCCGGACTTGAATACGATCGAACATCTCTGGAGAGAGCTGAAAATAGCTGTGCAGCATTGCTCCCCATTCAACCTGATAGAGCTTGAGAGGATCTGCAGAGAAGAATGTGAGAAACTCCCCAAATACACGTGTGCCAAGCTTGTAGCATCATACCCAAGAACACTCAAGGCTGTATCTGCTGCCAAAGGTGCTTCAACAAAGTACTGAGTAAAAGGTGTGAATACTTCTGTAAATGTGATATTTAAAAAAAACAGTTTTTGCTTTGTCATTATGGGATAATGTGTGTAGATTGGTGAGGGGGAAAAAAACGGTTATCCGTTTTAGAATAAGGCTATAACATAACAAAATGTGGGAAAAGTCTGAATACTTTCCGAATGCACTGTAGCATTCAATCTCACTAGTCAGTTACACCTGTTCTATTTTCAGTCATGGAGGTGTTAAAATGTGAAGAAGGTTAATGTGGGAGTTATGTGATGATGTGGATGTGTGATGATGTGTGTTGTCAGGGCTAGACCTGGAGGAGGGGAAGGAAGGCGGGTCATGGCTGGGGATCAACAAGAGGGGCAAGCTGGCCGCACTGACCAATTACCTGGAGGGAAGGCCCAATCCAGACGCACAAGGAAGAGGCGAGGACCAATCATGAAGAAAATAATATCCTCTGAACAGTTGGATATGTGCATGCATCTTTAACAGACAGTCGTGTTTTAATATTTCATTCCTAATAAAGGCTTTGTTCCTAGAAAGCCGACGCTAACGTGAAACTGGTATGGTCAACTGCCTTTTTTAAAGATTCATTCACTAGCATTAGCACCACAATAAGTGAAAAGTAGTGTCAGTGTGTTCTCCAGTAGCCAGCTGTCCTCACTGCAGATGCTCAGCCCCCTGATAGAAACACCTCTCTGTGTAATAGCAGCTTTCTAATTTGTTTATTTTCTTTAAGGCCAGATGTCAGGTGTTTTCCTGACACTTAACCGATGTAGTGCAGTTCCCCCCTCTTCGGTAGCAGCCTGTCCTTACAACAAATCAAATAAACGTTTATTGGTTGAGTACACCGTTTAGCAGATGTTGTAGTGGGTGCAGTGAAATGCTTATGTTACTAGCTCCTAACAATGTAGTAAAATGTTAAACAAGTACACAAATAATATATTTTTTTTTTTGAAGTACAGTTAAAAACAAGAACGTCTGGGAAACTCCAATTAACAGCCCAAATAGCACTGTATCAGTAATCCAAATGCAATCTATAAGTATCTACACCAAAAGAATTTACACAAGATATTCTAAAAGATATGTACAGCAGTAGATATAATCGGAGTGAGCTATGTCAAGAATCCAGTATATATTACATTTGCGGTGTGTATAAACAGTGTAACTATGTAATTACAGATACAGTAGCAGAGATATTAGAATGAGCTATGTTGGGAATACAGTATTTAAATACTCAGTGTGATACAGGAAGTGTCCAGTGGTTCAATGTCTCAGTGACGTGGGACTGCAGCATTGGATTGTGACTATGAGGTGTGTGAGTGAGTGTGCATCACCTAATAGACGGCTAGTGATGGCTAGCCGCAATGCCACTAGAGATTTTGGTACGAGTCCAGCCCCTGTCGCAGCCGGCCGCGACCGGGAAACCCATGGGGCAGCGCACAATTGGCCCAGTGTCGTCCAGCTTAGGGGAGGGTTTGGCCGGCAGGGATGTCCTTATCCCATCGCTCACCGGCGACTCCTGTGGCGCCCGGGCGCAGTGCACGATGACACGGTCGCCAGGTGCACAGTGTTTCCTCCGACACATTGTTGCAGCTGGCTTCTGAGTTAAGTGGGCATTGTGTCAAGAAGCTGTGGCTTAGTTGGGTTGTGTTTCGGAGGACGCACGGCTCTCAACCTTCACCTCTCCCGAGTCCGTACTGGAGTTGCAGCGATGAGACAAGACTGTAACTACCAATTGGATACCACAAAATTGGGGAGAAAAGGGTTAAGACACTAATAAAACTGTGATGGCCTGGTAATAGAAGCAGTTTTTTTGTCTCTCGGTCTTGGCACTGATGCACCTGTACCAACTCCGTAAATAGACAGTAGCCGAGTAAAGTCGATGGCTCGGGTGACTGTGGTCCTTAATGATCTTCTTGGACTTCCTTTAACACCGAGCGCTGTAGATGTCATAGAGAACAGGCAGCATGCCCCTGGTGATGCATTAGGCTGACCGCACCACAGTGCTAAATAACATGGAAACAGATCTCCGATGTAAACCAGTCCAAGACCTATGTTACATATTTTACCTCGAATGTCCTCCTTGTAACTGCATCACATTTTGCTTAATAACCAGTGTTGTGTAGATTCATTTGGATGGTATGACTAAATCTGTGTGTTGCTACAAAACCAACTAGGCAGCCTACTGATAAGTCTGCTCTTGCTATGTGTAGTGGTATTGGGCTTGCCTGACTGGTCTGCAAACTCTCTGAATGTGTGAAAAGTAAGAATAATGTTGATTCTTTGTGTTGAAGGGTTCTTGGTGTCTAACTTCCTGACGGATCATAGCCAGGACAGCTATTCCTACCTGAAGAGGGTGTCATCTGAGAGACATCTCTACAACGGCTTCAACCTCCTCACAGCTGAGTTCAAGTGAGTCAAGGGTTTGTGCAGACTGATCAAAACTAGAGAACATGGGATGTGTTGATTAATATTTCCGATGAGGTTTGGCCATACCAATCAATGCCCACTTCCTTATAGGACTGATTGACAATGCTGTCTCTATTATTTCATTTCCTAAGGTATAGCCAAGACATGCAATTCGACCTCTAGCCCAAGGCACATAGTTCTCAGAGGATTTTCCACCTAGCCTGTCAGACGTTAACGTGCAGCTATTTCTAAACTGCTTATACCTGTCTATTCCTTTCCAAACCTCCATGACGTGTCTAGGGCTAGGAGTGGATTTGACACTGGGTATAATAAGTCTCTGTACATGTGTTCTCTCTGAATAAAAGGCATAAGCTATAGCCACCCACTCTCTCACACTCTCTCTCTCACACATACACACAACGTTTTATCAGTCTCCCTATCTTCACACACAGAAGAAACCTTGAGCTGAAGGGACCATCATTAGAATTCTGAGAGAACACATGTTCATTTTTTTCTTTACCAGCCTGACTTATGAGGGTGAGTCAAAAGCTCTGAGATTTTTTGAAAAAGGGAACCCAGACAATGTTAAAAGTAGCTAACTTTGTCCCCTCCCTTTCTGTTTTCTCTCACTCTCTGCAGCAGACAGGCGTGGTTTAATTTGATGGACTTGCGTCGTAGACTAGAGAAAAACCTAACTGGAACCTGCTGAAACTAAGACAGCTGTCATGAACGGGAATTTATAGACATGCCATTTGCATGGCAACAGGGTTCTAGGTCTCATTTTGGAGGTCAGGGGGATTAGGAACAACTTTTCCCACTTCCTGCTGGGGGATTCAGAGTTCTCCCTGTAGACAAGGGGTCCTGCGTCATATATCCTGCTCACATGGCCTAGGGCAGGAACGGCAAGGAATGAGAGCAACTCTCCCCTTTAATCCCCCTCCTCTGTTGTTTTCAGATATTTTTATTTTCTCTCCATCGAAAGCTTCTCTCCATTCTCTAAATGTATTGCGCTTATTATAGCAGGTAGATCTCAGCAGGTCGTGTTTTGTGGTGTTGTAACAGCAAAGCTATTCAGGAATGCAAATTACCTCATTAAGACCAGGAGTTACGGTGCTTTGAGAAGTATTCAGACCCCTTGACTTTCTCCATTTTGTTAGATTACAGCCTTATTCTAAATGTATTCAATTGTTTTTTCCCCCCTCATCAATCTACACACAATACCCCATAATAACAAAGCAAAAAAAAGTTAAACCCAAAATAACTGAAATAACACATTTACATAATTGAATCCTACAGACAAAGAACCATATATGTGACAATGTTTCCATTTTAAGATAATCAGTTATTTGTATATTATTAATTGTGTGTACCACATTAGGTGTTTTATGGTTGACAAATAATTCACCATACCCATATCTTCCTACAACAATTTATATTTTTTTGTTATTTCAAAAAATAATTTTTTTATTTTTAGAATGTGGAAGAACAGTTTATCTCCAGTGATGATTTCAGTTTGTGGAAGAACAGTTTATCTCCAGTGATGATCTCAGTTTGTGGAAGAACAGTATGTCTCCAGTGATGATCTCAGTTTGTGGAAGAACAGTATATCTCCAGTGATGATTTCAGTTTGTGGAAGAACAGTATATCTCCAGTGATGATTTCAGTTTGTTTGTGGAAGAACAGTTTATCTCCAGTGATGATCTCAGTTTGTGGAAGAACAGTATGTCTCCAGTGATGATCTCAGTTTGTGGAAGAACAGTATATCTCCAGTGATGATTTCAGTTTGTGGAAGAACAGTATATCTTCAGTGATGATTTCAGTTTGTGGAAGAACAGTATGTCTCCAGTGATGATCTCAGTTTGTGGAAGAACAGTATGTCTCCAGTGATGATTTCAGTTTGTGGAAGAACAGTATACCTCCAGTGATGATTTCAGTTTGTGGAAGAACAGTATATCATATATAAAGGTGGTCTATCAACTTTAGCACTGATGACTTTTCTTAAAAGTTGAGTCATGAAATCTTAGTCTCATTTAAAATGAAGTTCTCAATGTGAACATACCATAGAATAACTACAAAAATAGAATACAATTAAATTAATACAATCAAAACAAGCACAACTTGTAAATATCAAATATGGATCAATGTGATGTGCCAATATGCAGGTCCCTAAGGTCAATATTACAAAACGTTCAGAAAACCATTATTTTTGTGTTTAACACTATGATCAGCAATTAAGTTTTGAATTGCGTTAAACCCATGCTAAAGGCAAGACATGTCCTTCTGTACTGAGGTGACTGCAGTAAATAAGTATTAACTGCTTAGAGTTAATGCTAAATGTGGTGACAGAGAGACATTCTGTATATTGTAATGAATATAAAAAGGGATCAAGATCAAATGAATACTCACATACTGTATGTGATGACTTATTTGTTTTTAATTCATTCAGATTAAAAAAGGTTCAAATGACCACACACAAAATAATTCTTAACAGAACACATTGTACATAACATTTTCTACACTAGGAACAACATCTTAAAATTAAATTAATTCAATATATTGTGCTGGTTCAAATCATACACAAATTGATTCACATAGAAAACACCAACTATACATTTAATTTCCTACAATATGGGTGACATGTCTTCTGAAATGTATTCAGATTCAACATACTATACAGGTTCAGGGGATCATAAACTCGCAGAAAAAACTGTTAATTATGTAGCTTGGTTTAACAAAAAATTATTCACTCTGCAGTGATTCATAAAAAGAGTGTGCAGCAGCTGGCAAGTAGTTGAGCATGGTCATCAGATCTTGGTACTTGTTTTTGATGGGCAGAGGAC